>NW_016157105.1:904286-910210 GCF_001687245.7 Rhagoletis zephyria
ATCGATAGTAAGTGGTTGGGGAGCATGGACATGAAAAGTGACTTATTTCAGAACACCTTTTGGCAAGTCAAGAAAACTTGTTATAACTTTAAATCCTTAAGAAAAGATAGCATGGATAAAATATTTATTCAGCGTACTGTAGCAAGATTTTTTTGTAGCCTGTAAGGAAGCTTTACCTGTTGGTGATGGCGAATATCGGCGATTTAACGATGATCTGTATGAGCTTTACAACGATATAGACATAGTGCAGCGAATTAAAATTCAGCGGCCCCGCTGGCTTGGCCATATCGTTCGAATGGACAGAAACGCTGCTGCTCTGAAAATAGTCAACGCGGGCCGCGATGCTGGTAACAGAGAAAGAGGAAGGCTTCCTCTGCATTGGAAAGACCAGGTGGGAATGTACTTGGCTTCACTTGGCATTTCCAATTGGCGCCAGTTAGCACAGAAGACTGGCGTGCTGTTTTGGACTCGGCCAAAATCGCTTACATCGCCAATAAAGAAGAAGAAGGAAGCTGTATAAGACCTTTAAATTAGTTAACAGATAATCAGTATAAACCTTGAGCCAAAGGATTATAAGAAAAAATATATCATGGACTTGTCATTTCATAATTCCAAAGTCAATTAAAATTACGTAGATCAAATGTCCTATATCCCCAGAGCTAAGAAAAGTATTAAATGGTTCCAAAAAGTTTCTCTCGCGATGGGGTTGGGAGCGATTCGAAAAATGTCCAGCATCAAATTCAATTTGTCAATAAAAGGGCCAAAAAAGTTCGAGTATGTATTATCTTAACACTGTATAAATAGGCCATCTAATCCTAATGCAGTGTAAATGCCTGAAAATGGAACATTTTGTTTTCAACAGGATTTTTCCCGACAAGTAAAGTGAAAAATTCGAAAAGTTGGCGAAAAGAAATTTTTTTCCAGGTTTTATCTCAGTGCAAAAATTGCCCCAATCTTCTTTATACTTAAATCCATCGGATTGGAGACTTTTGGGGCTATATGCCAAGCAAACTAGGTAACATAAATAACATGACCTTGGATAATTTTAAAAGGATTTAATAAAAATATGGGATGAAATATCAAATGAACCCCACAGTGCCGCCCTCGAAAATTTTCTCAAGTGTTTAAAGCAAGTCCTACAAATCAAATTCAATTAAAAAAATTAAGTTCGATAGTTAATATTTTACACACTGTACATATAAAGTTAGGTAAAAGTTTCAGTACGCGTGGAAGGCGCCGCGCCTCCTTTTCAAATGACCTTTAGTTTATTGTCTATGTATATTCCTAGGTACTGGACACTTTTCACCTCTTCGATATTGTCATCTTTAATTTTTAATTCACGGCTTATGGAGTCAGCATTTGCCGCTCTGGAAAATACCATAAAGTTAGTCTTTTTCATATTCAGTTTGAGTTTATTTGAACACAGCCATTGATACAAAGAATTAAGATCTTCTTGCATTTTGACAATCGCATTTGGTAGTTCCCTATCACTGATCGTTAACAAGGCATCATCCGCAAAGAGTTTTATTTTACAATGTTTGAGAGAACTTTTAATATCGTTTATATATATATTAAAGAGTAGGGGTGCCAAAACTGAGCCCTGTGGTAATCCGATGTCTACGGATATCTTACTAGGCATCTTTGAATTAACTATTGTTTGTTGCCTACGATTACATAGAAAGCTTCTAAACCAGTCAAGCTCAGTGTTATACCAATGTATTTTAGTTTGTCCAACATTCGGACCCTATCAACGGTTTCAAATGCTCTTTTAAGATCAATAAACACTGACACTACATTAAGGTGTCTGTTAAGATCTTCTTTCCATTGAGAAAGCACCAGATTATAAGATCAATTTTTTCCGAGAAGTGGACCAGGGACCGATCTATTCGAAAAAATCTTATTTACGGTCCGATTTGCTTAAAATTCGGTACGTAGGTAGCTTTTTGCCTGGACAAGCTTATATATTCCTGTTTTCCAATTTTCATGCAATTTCGAATATAAATAGCTTTGAGCAACGAAGCGAAGATTTTTCTGCGCCAATCAGAAACAACGGATACTGTCAAAATATAATTATAATATATAATAAATCTCAACTGATATATATTTTTAAAGCCGTTTTTTAATTTTCGCAAGGCTCGAGAGCGGCTGAACCGATTTTTTTGAAACTGCCACCTGCCGCACGTGTCCCAAGGATGGTTTTAGGCTAAAAAAAAGTCTATATGTAAAGGGGGCGTGGCACTTCCCATAAAAACCGAATTTCTCATGCCACATATCTCGGAAAGTGTGCATGGTAGAGTTCTGGAACTTGGTATGGAGATATTCGAAATCAATCGCATACCCTTGGAGAAAAATTTAAGCTATTGTAAAAAGGGGTGTGGCATCTCCCATACAAACCGAATTTTTCATATTGCATATCTCTGGAAGTTTTTTGGTAGAGTTCTGGAACTTTATGTGGAGATGTACGAAATAAATCGCATACTCTTGGAGAAAAATTGGAACTATTGGAATATAATATTACACTAATACAATATTTTTCATATTGCATATCTCTGGAAGTGTTCATGGTATAGTTCTGGAACTTGGTACGGAGATATACGCAATCAACTCTTGAGAGAAAATTTGAACTATTGGAAAAGGGGGCGTGGCATCTTCCATACAAACCGAATTTTTCATACTGCCTATCTTTGGAAGTGGTAGAGTTCTGGAACTTGGTAAGGAGATATACGAAATCAATCGCATACTCATGAAGAAAGAGGGCAGCTGTTGGAAAGGGGGGCGTGGCACCTCCCATATAAATCGAATTTTTATTCTGAATATCTCTGAAAGTATGCATGGTACAGTCTGGAACTTCGTGTGGAGATATGTATGTAGTTGAAATCAAGCCCATACTCATGGAGAAAATTTGAGCTATTTGAAAAGGGGGTGTGAGGCCTACAAACGTACCGACCTTTAGCTATCTTTGAATGTATTTTTTAATTCTTCTGTAGGTGTGTTTGTTAGTGAAATCCTCCTAAATGGTTGTACGGATTTTAACGAAACTTTTTGTGTGTTTGAGTGGGTCTCTGGATGGTTTAGTTTCACAATTTAATCCGACAGTTGGCGCTGTATTTGAGTTATTACTAAAAATGTTATTTATGATCCGATTTGGCTAATGTTTTAAATATGTATGCAATACTATTACAAAAACGTGCTGCCAAGTGGTGCTGAAGTCGAGCTATTACTAAAAATAGCCAAGTGAGAAAAGGGGCCGTGAAGGTCAGATTAAATCGACCTGTTGCACCATTGGGTATATCGAACGCTCCTGTGTTGCGATTGGCCCAATGGATGTGATTTTCCAATATTATTATGCGTTCAAACTTTTAAGGTATTTCGTCTGAAATAAGTATATGTATATTGCATTTCTGTAGAACAATGATTCGCACCCATTTTGAAATTGCCACTAACTATACTGTAAAGCTTCTAGGACATTCACTATAGAACCGGATTGTTGCCGCCAGGGAGTGAAGAGGAAAAAAAGTATTTCGCTTTGCGAATAACCGTGCTATAAAATGCCGCGCAACTGGAGAATTTCAAGAACTTCTTCACGGATATATCACTTTCCTTAGGTTATTTAAAGCGGCAAATGACCACCAAACCATAATCTTAGCAGACGAACGTGCCTATGAAAATTGTAAACGTGAATTGTTGGTGAAAATCTTGGACCAAAAAGTTTCAATAAAATATATAAAAATTTTGGGCGGGACGAAGTTCGCCGGGTCTGCTAGTATATATTAAATTGAAATCAGAAAATGTCTTAAAAGATTAAAATTAATTAAAATGTTTATAAATCAGTTTTTATCCATACATATGTATGTATTTAGAAATTTAGATTTTCTAAAAAATCGGTATATACATACATGGATATTTAATTAAGCTTGAAATTGTACTTCCTCACTCTTGTACTTCAATTCATTGACTGAAATTGATTGATTGAAATTGAAATTGAACAAAGCAAAACATGATTTTTATGCGAGACAAAATTCCACAGAAAGTAACGGGTGAAAAATAATTTTTTGATATTCATTCTATTTTTCAACTGACTACGATGCAGCATTCTCTTTTGCATTCTCCGAAATGAAGCAATAGAGCTGCAAAAGTATCGATATTCGCCGTACTCGATATTTTCGATATTTAAGAGACGAAAACTCGATATATCGATATATATCGTTAATTTTTAATTCTACAAAGGAACACTGAAAAAACATCTACTCATTCAAAAAATGCATAGAACCATTTACCAACAGAAAATTTTATTATACATATATATGTATGTATGAACAGTAGTGACCCACACTCAAAATCACACAGCTTATGACCAAGATTGGAAAATACGCTACCTTTCTTAAGAGTTGCCACCTGTTAAAAAAGTTTTATTAAATTAATACGCGGAAACGACTGAAAGGATTTGCATGAAATTTTGCAATCTGATAGCTTATGACCTACAGTGGAAAATAATTAATGCGCGGAAATGAGTGAACTGATTTGCATGAAAGTTTTCACACAGATAGCTTATGAGCTAGGTTGAAAAATAGGCTACTCTTTTTAAGAGTTACCACCTGCTAAAAAAGTTTAATTAAATTAATACGCGGAAAAGTCTAACAGTGGAAAAGAGGCTAATTTTTTGGAAGAGCTGCCACCTGTTAAAAAAGTTTTAATTAAATTAATACGCGGAAAAGTCTAACAGTGGAAAAGAGGCTAATTTTTTGGAAGAGCTGCCACCTGTTAAAAAAGTTTTAATTAAATTAATACGCGGAAAAGTCTAACAGTGGAAAAGAGGCTAATTTTTTGGAAGAGCTGCCACCTGTTAAAAAAGTTTTAATTAAATTAATACGCGGAAACGACTGAACAGATTTGCATAACATTTCGCGCAGAGATGGCTTATGACCTATGTTGGAAAATAAGTTACGATTTTAAGAGTTATCACGTATTAGGAAAGTTTAATTAATTATAAATTAATACGCGTAAATGACTGAACTGATTTGCATTACAGTTTGCACACAGATAGCTTTTGACCTAGACTGGAAAAAGGCTACTTTTTTAAGAATTGCCACCTGTTTGAAAATGAAATTTTGCTCAAAGATGGTTTATGACCTGGATTGAAAAATAGGCTACTTCCTTAACCGGTTTTCCGATCAGAACGAAATTTAGTACACTTACTACGGATTTCGGAAGGATGGTCTTAGACTGAAATTAAGTCAGATAACTCAAGGCCTCTCCCATACAAATTGGAATTTTTAAATTACATACATATCTCTGGAAGTATTTGTGGGAGAGAACTGAAACTTGGTATAGTGATATGTATGTGAAATCAGTGATGGCATTAATCGATTGATGTTTTAATCAGTTAGTTAATTCGATTAAATTCAATCTGATTACAGTTAATCATAATTAATTTTAATCTGACTAAACAGTTAATCGTAACGCGATTAAAAAATTAATGTTTAATCATTAACTCTTAATTTGTTCAAGTAGGTTTGGTGATTAATTAAGTTATGCTGGAATTTCCCACAAAGCAAGTTAATCCGGTATGGCTAAGTCGGGTCTCCTCATCCATCTAAGCAATTTGGTGTGCATTTGCATTAAGATATATACCAACAAACGTTTTACCAACTAGGTTTGTAAAAGTTCCCAGTTTATATATTACCTACTAATAACAATAAGTATAATTTTTTTATATTATGTGCTTTTTATAAGCGTAAAACACAAAATAATTACTATAACTGGTGTTTGGTTTCAAACTCGGACAAACTAGACAAATTAATCAGATTTTATTTTTAATTGGATTAACGATTAATGTTTTAAATTAATTAAACGTAATCGCAGCCAGCGATTAACGATTAAAAAAATGTTATCATTAATCGTACAGTTGATTACGACTAATTAAT
>NW_016157105.1:911993-914701 GCF_001687245.7 Rhagoletis zephyria
TATGCATTGCATATTTTTATTACAATGTTTTCATTCGCAGTTAAACTTTAAAGAGCTCTCAAGAAAAAAATCTTACAAAATGACACACAATAAATGGAAAAGAAATTTTTTTCTATCAAAATTTCTTAAATCGTAATAAATTTAACCCCAAAACCCACCCCTTGTGTTCGCTACGTGACAAATTTGATATGTAAAAGTAAACAGACAGTGTTTAAGTTTGCACACACTAGGAGAGGAAACTGGTTACCTCTCTTTTTATGCATAAATTTAAACGAAAATTTTTTAGAGGAAATTTTAACATTTTATGTGTAAACTGTGAAAATGTGAACAATAAATGTTTAAAACTCAAAAAACAAATTTGAAATTTGTTCTACGCCACACATATGATAATTAAAAGTAAGCAAGCAGTGTTTAATTTAATTAACACGGTGTGTAAATTTGCATTCATTAAGAGAGGAAATTGGTTACCTATCTTAATATGCGCAAATTTAAACAAAATTTTTTTATAGTGTAGGATATTCTACTTTGCATTTCCCGAAATGAAACAAAGAAGCGAAATAAATAAAATATTGTAGGACGTTATACTTTGCATTACCGGCAATGCCTAAAAGAAGCGAAAAAATTCGAAGGCATTATAACGCTGTGCCTTCTAGAACACGTTACCACTAAAAGCGATTACCGATTTTTTGCTGGGTAGGAACACATGCTTGCGGTACCCAAAAAAAGGAACGAAAACAGAGAACATCCCCAATGAGCATACCTGAACGATGTTACTCTCTCTCCTTCACCAAATACGCCCACATACTTAAGTATCAAGTATCGATTTTCAAAAATGGGTTGTGATATTAACGGGCTTGCCTGTAGATGTGTACTAAGGTTTTATTTTTTTGAAAAGTGTTGCCACCTGTTAAAGGTTTTAATTAAAACTATTTAATAGGTTAAACCAATTACTAAAATATGGTTATAACTCGAAATTGGTTTGAAAAGGCTCTATTTCTAAAAAATATGTCGTTGGCTTAGTTCGCAAACGTGCTAAGTCCATTTTTTTTAATTTTTCAGGAGGGACAAAAAACCGTCTAACTTTTTTTGTGGTTAATATTTTCCTGATCTGTAAATGCAGTTTTCTTCCTTAGTTCGTCATGCTTCAGTATCAATAATCGGACAATTTCAAAATAAAGCTGTTGCAGACTTATAGACTCTTTTGGGACTTAGCACATTTTCTCTTTATGATTTTGTTCTTTTAATGTGGACTCAGCACATTTTTTATCAACTTGTTTTTCATTATTTTTTATTGTTAAAAGATTAGGTTGTTTATTTTAAATATATTTTATTATTTTAAAATGAATAATAACCTAAAACAATCTTATTTCATTGCTGTTAAAAATATAACAATTTTAACTCGTGATTTATGTACCATTTATGTATAAAGGAAAATAAATAAAAATTAAAGAGCAAATCATTGGTGAGGTAAATGATCATAAAACGTATGGTGGTCTTTGGTTAAGATTGATTTTAAAAATTGCAAATCTTCGTATTTTTTAGCAGTTAGTTTTCTTCTTTCTAGGTAAAGTTGTTGCAAATTTGAAAACTCCATAGCGTCGATACTTTTATTCATTTTTTGAGGTAAAATTTTCCATGCATCAGAGAATCGAAGTTTTAAATATATTTCACTATTTGGAGTGTATTTAATGCCACGAATATCCGTAACTATGGCATCACCTTTACCGCGTCCAGGTCTTATAGTTTTATAAAACTGAACCGTATTAAATTTTTTAAAAAACGTATAATCCAAACAAGTGACATCATACGGTTCTGGCTTTTTTCGAGCTGTTTTACATATACCAATGTAATCAGAAGGGACATCAATATTTCTATTTTTCATAGCTCGCTCTATGGTGGAGTGCACACTGTCTGCCTCCATCTGTGTGTGGCCAATTTCAAGAATTTTTTGTTCAATAGTAATATTATGTCTGACTGCTGCATTAAGCAAGGCATTACTCATCACACAATTACGATTTTGATAAGTACAACCATCACTATAAAAAATTACTTTTACTGGATTGTCGTTTCCACAAAGAACCTTATTTTCAATAAAGTAAATCCAAATACTTGCAAACTCTTCAGCACCTAATCCACCTTCCACCAAATTCCATAAAAAACAGTAAGCTTTTTGGTTTCTAAGGTTGAAAAAAACCAGGTTGTGTACCTGTAACTTTTTACGATAGTATAAGCTGCTGACTTGAGATTTTGGGGACATTAGTACAGCTTGAAGATCTACGGTGAATACATGAGTTTCTTCATCCCGATCTTTGTTCTTTTCATTCCTGGCCTCTTCTTTCTTTGTTTGGTGAAGAGTATATTCTTCTTGCGAGAGGTTTCCGACTGAAAACCGTGTACATATATCGCATTGGTCTTTTTTAGGTGCAAACAAGGCCATATTTTTGGCATCAAATGTTTGATAAAAGACCGATGTGGAAAGCGGTCTAACGTTGTTTTTGGTACACCAATCATTAACATAAAAGTCATAAAGCTTCTTTTTTGAACACCACTCTGCCAGAAGATATTTTTTTTTAGTATCAGCACGACAATAATGAGACTCCATTGATGGCATAGAATCAAAAAAAGAATTTAGGCATTGCCTCTCTTCTGTTAAGTGCCGTTTTTTTGAGCAGTTTTCTTTAAACTGGTTTCTGAAACTAAAAGGTTTT
>NW_016157105.1:914801-918963 GCF_001687245.7 Rhagoletis zephyria
ATAACATTTACCTTTTTCTCTACGGTTTTTATTTCTGATCTTAAACCAACTAGGATTTTCAACTCGGTTTCTCTTTTTGCGTGTTTTTGATGTCGAGGGTAACTCGTACTAATCATCGGAATCAGTGTTAAAACCATACGGACCTAATCCTATATCGCCGTCATCCGATTAAATTCCATAATCCTCATTACTATTGTTATTTTTATCAGCAGAATCCATGACAATCTCCTAATTAAATACCAAATTTACCAATGTTTTTCCAGAAGTGAGATATAATAGTTACCTTCTGTGTTTGAAGTTAAAATAACTTTATAACTCTAGTTTAAGAAACTAAAAACACGCTTTTACGATGGAGTGAACTAAAACATAAAAAAATAATTTGTAGATGAAAGCCAAAGCGTGGGCTGCTTGTTANTTTTCATAATTCCAGCTGCTACCGACTATTCGTTTTCCCAAATAACATTTACCTTTTTCTCTACGGTTTTTATTTCTGATCTTAAACCAACTAGGATTTTCAACTCGGTTTCTCTTTTTGCGTGTTTTTGATGTCGAGGGTAACTCGTACTAATCATCGGAATCAGTGTTAAAACCATACGGACCTAATCCTATATCGCCGTCATCCGATTAAATTCCATAATCCTCATTACTATTGTTATTTTTATCAGCAGAATCCATGACAATCTCCTAATTAAATACCAAATTTACCAATGTTTTTCCAGAAGTGAGATATAATAGTTACCTTCTGTGTTTGAAGTTAAAATAACTTTATAACTCTAGTTTAAGAAACTAAAAACACGCTTTTACGATGGAGTGAACTAAAACATAAAAAAATAATTTGTAGATGAAAGCCAAAGCGTGGGCTGCTTGTTACTAATTATTCTGAAATTTGCATCGCTAATTACTTGTTAAAGTCGTTTCTTACTCTGTCGAAAAAGTTAAAAAAACTTACCACTGTTTATATTTTTTTCTTGATTTTTTTGGACTTAGCACATTTGCGTACCACTGCATAACAACAAGTAAGAACGACATTTCGGTAACTTTCTTTTTTGGTAATGATGTATTTTGAGTTGTGCTATCTTACTGCATCAAAATCTCATTTTTCATAAAAAGTGGACTTAGCACATTTGCGAACTAAGCCAACGATGTAGGAGTGTTGCCACCCATTTAAAAGGTCAAATTCAACTTAAACTAAGGGAGTTAGGGAAAGGAAATACATTCATATTTATGTAGCAAAATATGGGTGTTCGAATACATGAAGGCATTTCTTGTGAAAGAGATCAGATCTGCACCGTTCTTTCGAATTTAAAAAAAATTAGATTTAAAATTAAAGACCTTGATCTATAGATGTGCAATAAGGTTTTTTTCTAAGTAAGATCTTGCCGTTTTAGCGCCATATGGATTCACTAGTGTTATTTGCATCTGTATAAAGTTAGCGAAACAACATGAAGAAAAAAATGTCGCATATACCCATGAATTTGCTGTTTTTGCTGTTAATTACACTCTAAAAAATTTTTGTTTAAATTTGCGCATATTAAGATAGGAAACCAGTTTCCTCTCTTGATGAATGCAAATTTGCATACCGTGTTAATTAAATTAAACACTGCTTGCCTACTTTTACTTATCATACGTGTGGCATAGAACAAATTTCAAATTTGTTTTTTAAGTTCTAAACATTTATTGTTCGCAAATTCACAGTTTTCACATAAAATTTTTAAAATTTCCTCTAAAAAATGTTTGTTTAAATTTACGCATATAAAGAGGGGTAACCAGTTTCCTCTCCTGGTGTGTGCAAAATTAAACACTGTCTGTTTACTTTTACATACCAAATTTGTCACGTAGAGAAAAACTGCACACAAAGTGTTTAAAGTTGAGTAAATATGAGCACTTAGCACTAGCGCACACAAGGGGTGGGTTTTGGGGTTCAAACCCCTCCTCCCAAAGCTCATAACCTCAATTACAAACTGTATCTTAAAGCTTAGAATCAAGCTCTCAAGAAAACCAAAAGAAATATTTCTTATTATTTCTGTTTTCTTGAAGAAATAAATAAAAGATAATTTTTTTCTTAGAGCTGCAGACTGATTTAAGAAATTTTAATAGAAGAAAATTTCTTTTCCATTTCTTGTGCGTCATTTTGTAAGCATTTTTCGTTTTTCTTGAGAGCTCTTTATAGTTTGACTGCAAATGAAAACATTGTCCTAAAAATATCCAATGCATACTCACTTACTGTTACTTTTTACACTTTACAGCCTAAAAGAGTATTTTCCACTGATATTTACTTAACAAGCATTCGTAGATTTAATTTGCTATTTCGAATTCGTTCCACAAAAATGAGCTAGATGATAAAAATACCAGTTAAATTTTCGGTATTCGAAGATTTAAAAAAATAGGAAACCAGACAACGAAGAAAATGAAGTGTAAAAATTTCATGGAATTATTTAACTTATTCGTATTAAAATACTTTTGTAAAATTTTGTATTTCTTTTGAAAGTTGAGATCATCTTGTGTTTTTAGAACTTTTTATTAAACAAGTAATTTTTAAGCAAAATGCAAAACCGACTCCATTTCTCATATACAAATTTAGGAGTACCGTTCATTTTTTCATGATTCAATAATCGAATCTAAACCAAACTACGGGACGACCCTTAAGGTACCATCTTTCCGGTAAAAAAAGAATTATTAGAATCCGTTCACGCGGTCCAAAGTTATGCGGTGGCATACATAAAAGAAGAAAAAATACTCCGAAGAATTGATAACCTCCCCTTTTTTGAGACCGGTTGAAAATGTTTGAGTTCTTTGTAAATTTTATGTAAATAAAATGCAATTTATGAAACTTTAAAAAGTTTATTTATTTATTACATACTGTACATAAAACTTGCACAAATTTATTTTAAAGAGCGAATTATCTGAAGAGAATTCTCAGTATTTTCTGATGATATTTATTTAGGAGTATAAACCCCTGCTTATTATTGCTTTTATTATTTTTAATTAATTACTAAACCGCTTTCCAAGTCGCTAAAATTATTTAAAAAACAAGTAAGAAAGTCTAAGTTCGGGCGGAGCCGAACATTAAATACCCGGCGCAAGTATTGAATATATGTTTTTTCACCTTTCCGAAACCTTCCGCTAGATGGTATCAATTTTGAGTAAATTAGCGTCCATAAATTTCGAAATATTGCAGTTTCAAGCATTTCTGAAATTTACCGTTATATGAAAAGCGGCCATAATTTTAGTTCGATTTCAATAATTTTCAACGTTTTGCTTTTATGTGGCAAGGACAATAAAAATACCGAGTTGGGTACAAATTGGTAGAACGGTTACCGATATACATATATGTGATCATAAGTGGGTGGTGCCACCTCCATTTTCCAAAATTTTACCATTATCGTATTTCTTGGTAAAGAATTGTTGCAAGAATAAATTTTGAATAAATTAATAAGNTAGAACGGTTACCGATATACATATATGTGATCATAAGTGGGTGGTGCCACCTCCATTTTCCAAAATTTTACCATTATCGTATTTCTTGGTAAAGAATTGTTGCAAGAATAAATTTTGAATAAATTAATAAGAATATTTACTGATTTATCGAAGATTTTGTATTTCTCCAAATTACCGTTATATGGGATGTGGGCGTGGTTATTGTCCGATTATTTAAATTTTCGGCCATTTGTATGCTGTACCAAGGCCAACAACTGTGCCAAGTTTGGAAGAAATGTGCAGCGGTTACCAAGATATACACCTGTAACCATAAGTGGGCGTGGCTACGCCCATTTTCCAAAAATTTATTATATTCTTATTTTTCGTCTAAAAGTTGTTGTAAATATCAATTTTGAGTGAATAATCTTCAGTAGTTACTAAAATATCTCAGTTTTCGTATTTACGAAAATTACCGTTATATGGGATGTGGGCGTGGTTATTGTCCCATTTTTTAAATTCTCGGCCATTTAGTATGCTGTATCAAGGCCAACAACTGTGCCAAGTTTGGAAGAAAATGGTGCAGCGGTTACCAAGATATACACATGTAACCATAAGTGGGCGTGGCTACGCCCATTTTCAAAAAATGTATAATAGTCTTATTTTTTGTTTGAAAGTTATTGTAAATATCAATTTTGAGTGAATTATCTTCAGTAGTTACTAAAATATCGCAGTTTTCGTATTTCTG
>NW_016157105.1:919154-924869 GCF_001687245.7 Rhagoletis zephyria
AAAAAAAAAATAGACGACAAAATCAAAAATGCAATTATGATACGGAAAATGTATTGTTTTTCTTATTTTGAATTAAAATTTTTAAGCTGCTTTCCAAGTCCCTAAAATTATTTAAAAAAAAAGGCAGTTTAAAGAAAAATAAAACGACAAAATCAAAAATTCTTTCAATTCACAAAACGAGCAACGGCAAATTTTGCAACTAAAAAATAAATTATTTTTATTATTTTTAACCAATTTTCAAACCGCTTTCCAGGTCCCAAACTTTTTTTAAATAAGGTAGTTTCAACAAAAAAATTTAAACGACAAAATCAAAAACAGTTTTAATAAAATTATTTAGAGATTTGGAAAGCGGTTTAAAAATTGGTTAAAAATAATAAACACCATAAATTGTTTTGTTGCATAATTTGCCGTTTGGCTTGTTTCGTGCAATAA
The DNA here is from genome assembly GCF_001687245.7 of Rhagoletis zephyria. Taxonomy (NCBI): domain Eukaryota; kingdom Metazoa; phylum Arthropoda; class Insecta; order Diptera; family Tephritidae; genus Rhagoletis; species Rhagoletis zephyria. The sequence goes on from NW_016157105.1 coordinate 919,587, forward strand.
AACTGTTATTGATTTTGTCGTTTAATTTTGTTAGCTTAGACAGCGTTATTTAACAGAAGATTTAGGGACTTCCAAAGCGGTTTAAAAATTGGATAAATATAATAAACACAATTAATTTTTTTGTTGCATAATTTGCCGTTTGGCGTGTTTTGTGCATTAAAACTGTTTTTGAATTTGTCGTTTAATTTTTTTTTTGTTTAAACCGCCTTATTTAAAAAAATTGAGGCACTTGGAAAGCGGTTTGAAAATTGGCTAAAAATAATAAAAATAATTATTTTTATTTTTTTGTTTAAACTGCCTTATTTTTAAAATAAGTTTAGTGACTTTTAAAGCGACTTAAACATTTGTTAAAAATAATAAAAACAATAAATTTTGCTGTTGCATAAGTGCATTTTTGATTTTGTCGTTTAATATTTTTTGTTTAAACTACTTTATTTTCTAAATAATTTAAGCGACTTGGAAAGCGGTTTAGTAATTAATTAAAAATAATAAAAGCAATAAATATTATTTATTCAAAGAGGCGAAGAATTGCTCCAATTAGTATTTACTCAAGTAATAGGTAATTATTATTTTGGGCGAAGATTATGCGGATGGCGTTAGGGCGATAAAATTATATAGCAATTTTCTATGTATCTTTAACTGTTTGCTGAACTTGATAAGGATGCTTCTTAATTTTTTGAATTTTAACCGTGATGTTTAAATTTCATCGTTGTATATAAAGCAACAGATTTTGCTTTTCTAGTTTATTATTATTTTTTTATTTTATTTTTTGTTATTTTATGGCCTTATAACATTAACATTCAACAATTTAAGTTTAGCTTGAGGCCGTTTTTAATGAAAAACTATTGTGGAAAAGCAACAATAATTTTGAAAAAATGGTAGAAGTGATAGCTATTTCGGAGATCATTACATTTCCTTATCAGACTTCTTTCAGTGGGATTCGATCAAACGACCCCAGCTGGCTCAACCAGTTGCCTACGCACCGTGCTAAGTTCGCCTTGTAAATTCTTGTTACTTTTCCACTTTTTCATTTGTGGAACCAACTACAATCAAGCGCAGCTGTTCCAGTGCTATTTAAACTTGATCATGTAGTTGTGGTTGTTGGTTCTGTTGGTTTTTGTTAATAATTCTATTTTTTTAGATTGTCTAACTTCTAGGTGTGCTCGTCCTTAAGTTATTAAGTGTTATAAAGCCATAAAATAACAAAAACAAATAACTTAAGGACGAGCACCCCTAAAAGATAAACATTCTAAAAATTAGAATTATTAACAAAAACCAACAAAACCAACAACCACATGATCAAGTTTAAATAGCTCTGGAATAGCTGCACTTGATTGTAGTTGGCTTCACAAATGAAGAAGTGGAAAACAACGAAAATTCACAAGGCGAACTTAGCGCGGTACGTAGGCCACTGGCTGAGTCAGCTGGGGTCGTTGGATCGAATCCCACTGAAAGAAATCTGATGAGGAAACGTGGTGCTTTCCGAAATAGCTATCACTTCCATGGGCGTCGCCAGGATTGACTTTAGGGGGGCCCGACATATAAAAAAAATCCCAAAATTTTCATCTTTACACATTCATGTTTCTGGCATGCGGGGGACGATATGTACTTTCCGATTTGTTTTACAAAAATTATTTAAAAAGCAGACGTCTCGGTTTCTCAGCAAACCGGTTAATCGTTTCTGCAAATATTTCACATTGATTCTCTAAAACAAATTTTCGATGTATTCTTAAAATGCATAAACCTAAAGGTAAATTTTATCTTATTATATTAAACGAGCAATTCTTGTATATATATATATACATATATATCCATAGAGTTCTCGGAAACGGCTCTAACGATTTTGATGAATAGGAATTATTTCCAATCAGGAATTATTTTCAATCAATTTTTTTTTTATGTATACATAGTACATATACGATCAAGATATACACCATTCATTCCAGCGTAGGGTTCCCACCTAAATTTTGGAGTAAGAAATTTACTTAATAGATATCGAAATCCTATTTTTTTTTGTTTATTTCCAAAATATTTTTTAAATCTATGCAAATCTTGAAAACTTTAAAAAGTATATGCACTCCGGGCAAAGCTCGGTCATCCTGGTACTAGGAAATTAAACTAACAGTTTATTAAAACTAGTAGTAACCCCCGAAATAGGGTGAGTACTTAGCTCAAAATTTATTTAAAGAACTTCGTGAAAGACAATAATTAATCTTGTATTGCTAGACACCTGATAACCCTGGATAATTTTTAAGTTCTTAAAAGACATTACTCTACTCTAAGCTTCGTACAGTGGGCCATGAGAAAACCGTCATCTTTAAGGTATAGTCCAACCTTTTACAATATCTGGCATTAGTCTTAATCTGAATTATTGTAAATTGGCGCCATTTATGGTGAAAAGCATTTAATATCACACTTTCAAACTAAAGCTTTCTTAATTTCCTAATCTATTTGGGAGTAACGTAAAGCCTTAACATACGCCGTAGAAAATTATGTACTTAAAAGATAACATGTGAGCTAAAATATACTTAGTCCTGTCTTATTTTTTTAAAGAATATTGAAGTTTTGAGTTACCACACTTATTTAAAACAACAAAATAAAAAGTAAATTTTGTGTTAAAATTAAAAAAAGACCCATTCCGTATTCGCCTCGCAGACGTAGATTATACTTTTAGGGTTAACCCTTTCAGTACAAAAATTCAACCACTGATTCTAGAAATTTTAGAATATGTACACTGGCTAATTTTGGATCATTCATTTGAGAAATCACATCACCAAATTTTTAAAGCTTTGAGATTTTCAGTCATTCGGGGTCCTTTATAATGCCCAGCGATATCCTAGGCGTTTAAAAAAGAAAGTGATCTCAACTATTTTTATTTTTTGCTTTCGTGAAATATATTTCAAAACTATGAATAATATCTACTACCTTTTCCGATTCTCAATTTTTGCAAGCTCCTACTATAGTAAAATTTATTAAACAATTAGCTAATTAAAAATCTATATACCAACGGTGGGCAAACGTGGCTCTTTGAGCCAAATGCGGCTCTTTGATTAGCAAAGTGCGGCTCTTTTACTTTCTCCTTGCTAGGAACATTTTTGCCCTTTTTACTTTTTAAAATACATATTTCATATATATTAAACATATACATACATATTTTACATACATACATATTATACATATAAATACGTATTTTAGCCCACAGCAATTTGCCAACAAGAAAACAGCTGATCAAAAACAGCTGGTTGGAATTTACGCAAATCCAATGGCAATATAACCCTGTACAATGTACATACATATTTTATTTGGAATTACAGTGAAACCCNAAAATGTCAGCTTTTTGAGGTACTTAGGCGGGTTGGGTACTTAAAATAACCCGCTTAAGTACCTCGATGCGGGTACTTAGCGAACATATTTAGATACTGATGAAGTTTCATCTTCTTGTTAACTTACATAAATACTTGAATAACAATATTTAATGAAGTATACGTAGTTTAAAACCAAAATCGTAGCGTTATTTAAACACATAAACAAGTAAAGAAAAACTTTATTAAAAAAGATATTTAGTGCAATGGTATGTCATTTTTACAAGAACTAAATTGTTTAAAAAGTTAAAGTTTCCAAAAGAAACTTAGAAAGTGAAAGTTTACCAAATTCAAAATGATATTGTTTGCCACTTATGTTTATTCATTAATTTTTAAGATTTTTCAATCAATTAAAGTGCATTTCATTCCCTAACAAATACCATATAAACCTGCGCTTAAGATTTTGTAGAATACTTAAAAAAAATTCATCATAGTTTCAAACGTTTGTCTCAGAAGTGTATTTTGAGTGTACAGAAGTACATTTAAGTTTATAGCCCATTCAATATTAGTGTAATAATGTGCAAGTTTCAAGTGGCTAAAAGTTACCGTTGATTTTTTAGAATTTTTTTACTGAAGGTGTGTAGCGCTGCTACTGAATTTCAAAATTCGTAAATATTTTAAGGAATTTTAAAAGAGCACTTAAAAGGGGAAAATAATAGGTAAAATTGTAAATGAGGCACGAAAAAATTAGGTACTTAGGCGGGTGTGGCAAATAAGCGGGGTGGTACTTAAGAGAGGGATTTTCTTCTGATTATATTAAAAAATTCACGGTGTCCAACAATGTTGGTTACTTAAGCGGGTTAGGTATTTACGTTAGGGGGGTACTTAAGCGGGTTTCACTGTAATTCCAAATAAAATATGTATGTACATTGTACAGGGTTATATTGCCAGGAATATATTTTTTGAGGGGTTTTTGCTTCTGAAAATTCTGTTCAGATAATATGCACTTTAAAGTACATTTATGCAAGTTTTATGTACAGTATGTTATAAATAAACTTTTTGAAGTTTCATAAATTGCACATTAATTATATAAAATTAACAAAGAACTGAAACAATTTACCCGATTTAAAAAGGGGGGGGNGGGGGTTGTCAATTCGTCGGAATATTTTTTCTTTTTCTATGTATGCTACCGCATAACTTTTGACCACGTGAACCGATTTCCATAATTCTTTTTTTTTATCCGAAAGATGGCACCTCAAGGGGGCGGGGTGCAATAACACCATACGCAATAAAGCCATATGGTCTTATTTCCATTTATTTTAGAAATAAAGCCATATGCCGTTATTTCCAATCCAGAAGTGAAATATAGGCATGTTCAAAATTGTACAAATTACAACCGCTTCAACTAAAAATTCATGTCTGGCCACACTGTTTGTGGGGATCACACATTTAACAGCAGTTTACAAACACTTGGGAAAATCATATCAAATTATTTCCTCAAAAGGGGTATCATATAGACGACGCATTTCAAACCCCCAGTACTACGAATCCGTGAACGGAACTATACTTTTTTTAATACATATTTCAAAAGTTATCTGTAGTAGAAAACACATTCCGAATATTATTTGCGAGATGTTAACTCCTGGTGGCAACTTCAAATCAAACAAGTAAGAAAGTCTAAGTTCGGGCGGAGCCGAACATTAAATACCCGGCGCAAGTATTAAATATATGTTTTTCACCTTTCCGGAACCTACCGCTACATGGTAAGCTGGGACGTATCAATTTTGAGTAAATTAAGTAAGTCCTTAAATTTCGAAATTTTGAAGTTTCAAGCAGTTCTGAAATTTACCGTTATATGAAAATTGGCCTCAATTTTAGTCCGATTTCAATAATTTTCAACGGTTTGCTTCTATGTTGCAAGCACAATGACCATACCAAGTTTGGTACAAATTGGTAGAACGGTTACCGATATACTTATATG
>NW_016157105.1:924985-925225 GCF_001687245.7 Rhagoletis zephyria
TGAATAATCTCCAGTAGTTACTAAATTTATCGAAGATTTTGTATTTCTCTAAATTACCGTTATATGTGATGCGGGCGTGGTTATGTCCGATTTTAAAAATTTTCGGCCATTTGGTATGACTGTACCAAGGCCAACAACTGTGCCAAGTTTGGAAGAAATTGGTGCAGCGGTTACCAAGATATACACATGTAACCATAAGTGGGCGTGGCTACGCCCAATTTCCCAAAATTTATAATATTC
>NW_016157105.1:925257-936556 GCF_001687245.7 Rhagoletis zephyria
AAGGCCAACAACTGTGCCAAGTTTGGAAGAAATTGGTGCAGCGGTTACCAAGATATACACATGTAACCATAAGTGGGCGTGGCTACGCCCATTTTCCAAAAATTTATAATATTCTTATTTTTCGTCTAAAAATTATTGTAAATATCAATTTTGAGTGAATTATCTTCAGTAGTTACTAAAATATCGCAGTTTTCGTATTTCTGAAAATTACCGTTATATGGGAAGTGGGCGTAGTTACAGTCCGATTTGGCCCATTTTCAATACCAACCTACCTTGGAGTAATGCCAACAACTGTGCCAAGTTTGGAAGAAATTGGTGCAGCGGTTACCAAGATATACACATGTAACCATAAGTGGGCGTGGCTACGCCCATTTTCCAAAAATTTATAATATTCTTATTTTTCGTCTGAAAATTATTGTAAATATCAATTTTGAGTGAATTATCTTCAGTAGTTACTAAAATATCGCAGTTTTCGTATTTCTGGAAATTACCGTTATATGGGAAGTGGGCGTGGTTAAAGTCCGATTTCGCCCATTTTCAATACCAACCTACCTTGGATTAAGGGAAACCTACATACCAAATTTCGTTGAGATATCTCAATTTTTGCTCGAGTTATCGTGTACACGGACAGACGGACAGACGGACAGACGGACGGACAGACAGACATGGCTTAATCGATTTCTCCTTTCATTCTGATCATTTATGTATACATTTGTCTATGTCTATCTCGATTCGTTTTGGCTGTTACAAACAACAGTTATGTGAACAAAATTAATATACCCTTGTGCACAAGTGCGCTCGGGTATAAAAACCAAAAATTATTTTGAGTAACAACAATTAAAATAATTATTATTTAAGTTTTTAAAATTCGGGTTTTGTCATATGTAATATTTTTATGCGCACAACTCCTTAGTAGGCGACCTTCGGCCGCGCTTCTTCAAAGTACTAGCTCTAGCCGTACCAACATCTCAGCTATGCTATTATACCCACAGTGTGTTATGTGTGCGCCGAAATTAAATTTAGTGGTCCTTTGTTCCGTTATCGAATAAGCTTGTTTGTTCGATTTCGTTAAAAATATACATATGAATGGTCGCCTCAAATAACGTTGTAAGCCACAATTTGTTCAAAGCTAGTTTTCTTGATTTTAAAGATATTAATGTGTATATTTTGTTTTTTTAAAGGCAAGATTCTTGAAGACTGATATACCGAAAAAGTAGAAACCCCAATTAAATCACCGTTTGTGCGTCAGTAAAGAAGTTTTTTTTCTATTTTGTAAACTTATATTTTTGTCGATATGTATGNTCAAAAGGTAGTCATAAGCCATTTGAAGTTAATGACCCCTATCTCCTCCACTACAAAATCTTTGAACTTCTTTTACCAGCACGTCGATTTGAGGTGATTGTGGTTGAAAAAATAATGCAAGTTAAAGCTCTCTGTTTCGTTTACATTAGCGACACTATGAGTAAATTCATTTAAATCTTTTTCAAAAAAAGCTCAGTCTGCAATTTAAAAGTACAATTTCAAGCTTTTTGTTAATTGCAGTCAAGACGGCATTTTACAAAATTCATACTTCAAAATGCATAAACAAGTTCTTACTCTTAATTCGATATTTCAAATTGTTCGGGATCCCAGGATTAATATAAGCAAATCCCGGGATTTTGTGACCTCAAAAACACCGGGATCCCATGATCCCGGGATTGGTATCCCTAATACATACATTTCTAGTAAAACTTTTTATTCATATCCATTCCATTTTCTTAAAAGCAAAGAATTCAGCTGATTTTACAACACCATCTTGTATAAATTCGCCTTGGCGTGTATGTTATACCAATTTTTTGCCCCGATTACCGCGATTGGGATGCCGTACTATATACGTAGGCATGTACATAGGTATTAAGAATGTTAATCCCGGGATCCCGGTCTTTTTTAAGTCCCGAAAATCCCGGGATTATTTGCGTAGAATCGCGGGATTTTCGGGATTTGTAATTTACACTGGTGGCAACAATAGAAACGCTTTATGTTGACCAGTTTTGGCTATATTTCTTTTGTTTATTTAATATTTAAATTTTTTTATAAATGTGTAGCTAAATATACTTATAATACCTTGCGACAAGCAATTTTGCATACACAAAAAATCAATATATTCGCCAAATATTGTAAAATTGCGTTTTTAATTTTTTCTCTCTGACGTCAGGATTTTTTAAAGGAACTTTGAAATTTGAAAGATATTAGTAATTCAAAAAATGATTTAAAAATTTCAGTGCAAAATACTTAAAACAAAACAGTATGGGTATCAAATGAAAGAGAAGATTATGTAGAGTTAAAACATTACAATTTTTGGTGCGTAAGGAACGGGTAGGTATTGAAAATACCCTTTTATAATTTTATCCTTGAATATCCTTGAAATTTTGCAATTCTTATTTTTGAAAAAATTACATGTTAAGCCTAAAAAAATAAAACAGATTAAAGGGGCATTTTAAATTTCTATTCGTTCTTTTGAACCCATAAAAGATATTTCCTTTGATACCCATATTTTTGTTTTACATTGCACTGAATTTTTTAAATTAATATTGGAATTAATCCTATCTTATATGCAGTTAATTATATGTAATATGAGGTAGACTTTTATAAAAAAATTTAAATTTTGAAAAAACAAAAGAAATATACACAAAACTGGCNTTTCAAATTGTTCGGGATCCCAGGATTAATATAAGCAAATCCCGGGATTTTGTGACCTCAAAAACACCGGGATCCCATGATCCCGGGATTGGTATCCCTAATACATACATTTCTAGTAAAACTTTTTATTCATATCCATTCCATTTTCTTAAAAGCAAAGAATTCAGCTGATTTTACAACACCATCTTGTATAAATTCGCCTTGGCGTGTATGTTATACCAATTTTTTGCCCCGATTACCGCGATTGGGATGCCGTACTATATACGTAGGCATGTACATAGGTATTAAGAATGTTAATCCCGGGATCCCGGTCTTTTTTAAGTCCCGAAAATCCCGGGATTATTTGCGTAGAATCGCGGGATTTTCGGGATTTGTAATTTACACTGGTGGCAACAATAGAAACGCTTTATGTTGACCAGTTTTGGCTATATTTCTTTTGTTTATTTAATATTTAAATTTTTTTATAAATGTGTAGCTAAATATACTTATAATACCTTGCGACAAGCAATTTTGCATACACAAAAAATCAATATATTCGCCAAATATTGTAAAATTGCGTTTTTAATTTTTTCTCTCTGACGTCAGGATTTTTTAAAGGAACTTTGAAATTTGAAAGATATTAGTAATTCAAAAAATGATTTAAAAATTTCAGTGCAAAATACTTAAAACAAAACAGTATGGGTATCAAATGAAAGAGAAGATTATGTAGAGTTAAAACATTACAATTTTTGGTGCGTAAGGAACGGGTAGGTATTGAAAATACCCTTTTATAATTTTATCCTTGAATATCCTTGAAATTTTGCAATTCTTATTTTTGAAAAAATTACATGTTAAGCCTAAAAAAATAAAACAGATTAAAGGGGCATTTTAAATTTCTATTCGTTCTTTTGAACCCATAAAAGATATTTCCTTTGATACCCATATTTTTGTTTTACATTGCACTGAATTTTTTAAATTAATATTGGAATTAATCCTATCTTATATGCAGTTAATTATATGTAATATGAGGTAGACTTTTATAAAAAAATTTAAATTTTGAAAAAACAAAAGAAATATACACAAAACTGGCTGAATTAAGGCGCTTCTTTTATTTCTGCCACTAGTATTATGAACTTCTTTCAAACAGAAAATAAATTTTTTGCATCGAGTTTTTTTCGACATACCTTAAATTACTTTATCAGATATGTACACGCTAAAATATTACTAAATGCATATAAATTTAATTACTGTCTTTCGTTTTGTTACTTATGAAATAATTTTCACTTTAAATAAAAAGTACGTTCCAAACCCATTTACTTATTAATTATTATGTGGTAGGAGAGCTTCTCAAACCATATTGATGCAATTTTTTCATGTTAAGTTGTTGAAAAATGATAAATATCTAAATCCCGGGACTGATCCCGGAATCCCGGGATTGAACCAACGACATCCCGAAAATCTTGGGATCATAAAAAACATGCATTTATATGAGATAAACATTTTGAGGTCTGCTGTTTAGGGAAACCTTAATTTCTGTCTGTAGTTTATTTTTTGGTTTAACTATTCTCTTAATTCATTTTAAAATTATAGTCAAAAGCAAAATAAAAAACAATTTCAAAATGAAATAGTACACTTTAACACCGACTTTCTTCTTGTTTTATTTATCTACTTCTCAGCCCCTAACGTTCCAATGACGCAACTGGCGCAGTACACAATCGAGCCAACAATTCACGCGAGCTACCTCATCAATACACAAGGAATGGTTAATCGGCCTTCAAATCTTCAAACTCCGCCAATAGAAACTTCTGCCTTAAATGAGCAGTATTCTGCAGCTTCATCATTAGGTCGTATAAAAACATCCGCATTTACTTCTGTATTGCAACAACAACTGTCTTATGATGGTACCGCGCCCCGTACCTTGTCAACAGGTGTACCAGTGAACTCCCAGTTCTATTATGGATGACGAAATTCCTAGGGTAGTGTATAACTTAAGGCTCTTTCGGATGATAACTCTCAACTCAAAGTCGAAGCCATCACAACTCTTACTGCCCACCTTTCGTATAATGTGCCGAAAGTGCAGCAAGAATGCTTTAATGAGAGCTACAATGAAAATGACAATCCAAATGACAGCCAGAACGTTAAAACTTCAATAAAAGTTCAGAATGGTTTGCTGCCGACTAAGCCATTGGAAAGCCAAATAACAGCAAAAGCCGAAAAATCAGACAGAATGCATTGCCTTTGAATGCATTAATGTTAGTTGTGGATAAATGAATTATTTATAAGTATTAAGTTACTGACAATGAAATATAATTCCTCATAATACTAATTTTGCACTGCAAAAACATTGAGCTGCGGCGCTTTTTAATTTTTCTTTAGGTTTAGCCTAATTTATAACAGCAACAATACTGAACAGAAATAATTAACATGAAAGGCCCTACACCGTGGATCGAAACCAAGTTCAACCCAAAGGTCTTGTTACTGAAAATCTTCTTGTGAATTTCTTCTCTACTATGTTTTCTAAGTAATTTAAGATGGAATAGAAAAAAATCCTGACACGGATTTTTAAGAAAATCGAGTTTTTGTGTTTTTTATGCTGAAAACATTGTTGCTCAACAGTAAGTTCAAAGCCTTTGCACTTAAAATTTTCTTGTCAATTTTATTTTCATGTTATCTTCTAAGAAATTGTAGTTAAAGAATGAAAAAAATCTTTAAATAAATATACAAGAGAATCGAGTTTTTATATTATTTTATGCCAAAAACCCTATATCTTAAAATAAATTGGTAATCCACCTTCCTCATCGCCTAGACATAAATGAGCAGTGGGATTCCACCTCCCAATTACTTCGTACGATTGTGGGAGAGGTTGTTGGTTATTACAACTCTCGCAGAAACAACTCGTTTCACGAAGATGCCGCGCGGCTACTGCTAATGTTGTCACTTCAAAAACCAAATTAGTGGTAGATTATTAATAAAAACAGCGGTAGATCTCTAACAAAGTGTTGTAAAATATTTGTAACATTTTTATTCGTCAAATTACACTGTAGTAACCATATGTGCAATACATCTATGTTGCTAGTAAAATCCCTGTAGTTCTGCTGAAATTTAGCTAGTGATCAGAGACGACATAAGCTAACAATTCCATGCATTACCGATTGTTTGGCAATTCGCTAGCAACAGGTATGCGACAACCGTGTTGAAAATATCATATATTAGCGATTTTGTGCATTGCTGGTCATAAGCCAGTGCGCTAACGATTGGCAATCGCCACTTTTGCACCAGATAATCGCTAGAAAAAGGACAAGTCACGCGTGCCGCTCGGTGTTTGCAAATAACTTCGGCAGCATTGCCATGTTAAATTAGTTAGGGAAAGGAATTGGTATCGCTAACATCGGGTGACTTGTAGCCTTCCTGCTACAACTAACAATTGCGATACTAATTCCTTTACCTAGCAAATTTAATATGGCAATGCCATTGAAGCAATGTCATTCGCTAGCGCATTGCTCAATTACCAGTATACACAAAATCGCTAGTATACAATATTTCCAATACGGGCGTCTTATTACGTGTCGCTGGCGAATTGCCTAACAATGGGTAATGTATGGAATCGTTGTTTAAGGTTGTCTCTTGCCAGTAGCAGAACTACAGGGATAAGATCGCAATACGTTTACAATTCGAAATCAAAGAAAGACAGCCCACTCGGAAATAGGTAAGCACCTTACAAGGTAATCCATGTTTTCTATTAGCTTTGAGTACCAAAATTGTCATCATGACCAGTATCATCTACTAATAGACCTCAAAATGAACACCTCCGATGACACCTTATGTTGTCAGTTGCAATAACGCCGAAGCTATTTCTAAGCGCCGAACAATACGTAAACACTACTGCTTTGTAAAGCGGCTCAGAAGTGTGTCTGATACCAAATGTACATTCTAAATTCCTACTTACCTAAGGCGGCCACGCCTTAGCTAAAGTAATGGAGATTCCGCAGGGAATTGGTAAGGACCGGATATAACCTCGGCGGCACGTTATTTTGCAACTGACAACGTAAGGCGTCATCGGAGGTGATATTTTTGTATTTTACTAGTAGATGACATTGGCCATGAACACAATTTTGGTACTAAAAGCTGGAATAAAACATGGATTATCTCGTAAGGTGCTCATCTATTTTCCCAGTGGGAGCCTATCACAATTTTCGTGATTGCAAAAGTAAATGTGCATATTTTCAACTACTACAGAAAATTAAATGCCATATCAAGACAGGGACGGTTCAGGGAATTGAACAAACAAACAATCTCAAGTTTCCTCCAAGCCGCAGTAATAGATGCTCTAAGGGCCGTTTGCACCAAGTATAGTTAAGGCTAACTGGAGGTACATCCTTTAGTTAAGCACAGCGACTGCATTATCGATCACATGATATATGCTGGGTATCGATTACGTTGATAACGATCTTTAACTGGGAGTTTAAGCCTGATTATGGCAATTTAACCTAACTTAACTTAAAAATGAAACAGATTTCGACATGGCATTAAGTTACGTTAAGTTTCGGCTGTTCAGTTATAAGCAACATCCATTTAAGAGAATGTTTAAGTGAGAGCCTTTAAGTTACGTCAAGTTGCCATAATCAGACCATTAGAATTAAAAAGACATGGTGCAAACGGCCCTAAGAGCATTTGTGCATCAAAATAAAATTTCGCTTGCGTTATATTCGCGATAAGGGCTCGATGTGTCGAGTTTCTCCGGTGCTCTTCGTTCTTTGGAAATTTGAAAAATTGGAAAATAGCAGATATTTTTCCTAACTAAAACAAAACTTATCTACACACATGATTGAATCCAATAAAGCACGCTATACGCTTCTCTTCTGAGTTAATTGGCGCCAAATGGAAAACCCAAATGATGCCAAGTCCTTTTCTAACTGGTATTTTTATCCTCCTCTATGTCGTAAAAATTTTAACGGCTAGATAAATGCGAAGAGGACCTGAAACCACAGCCAAGTATTTTTAACGGTGTGAAATTTTATGGTAGCTTGCGAGTCTCTTAAATATGGTTTTAGCCGTTTAAAGTTTACGACATACAACAATACGACAGTATACAACATCTTGTTAAGGGTGGATTGCAATAAGCCCGCAGAAATAAACTAAACTAAACTAAAATTCTTCGTCAACGTGAAAAATTAAAACAATGAAACCTACATACCAAATTTCGTTGAGATATCTAAATTTTTGCTCGAGTTATCGTGTACACGGACGGACGGACAGACGGACGGACAGACATACATGGTTTAATCGATTTCTCTTTTCATTCTGATCATTTATGTATACATTTGTCTATGTCTATCTCGATTCGTTTTGGCTGTTACAAACAACCGTTATGTGAACAAAATTAATATACCCCTGGCACAAGTGCGCTCGGGTATAAAAACGTAAAATTATTTTGAGTACCAACAATTAAAATAATTATTATTTAAGTTTTAAAAATTGGGGTTTTGTCCTATGCAATATTTTTACGCACAACTCCTTTTTGAGTAGGCGACCTTCGGCCGCGCTTCTTCAAAGTACTAGCTCTAGCCGTACCAACATCTCAGCTATGCTATTATACCCACAGTGTGTTATGTGCGCGCCGAAATTAAATTTAGTGGTTCTTTGTTCCGTTATCGAATCAGCTTGTTTGTTCGATTTCGTTAAAAATATACATATGAATGGTCGCCTCAAATAACGTTGTAAGCGACAATTTGTTCAAAGCTAGTTTTCTTGATTTTAAAGATATTAATGTGTATATTTTGTTTTTTTAAAGGCAAGATTCTTGAAGAGTGATATACCGAAAAAGTAGAAACCCCAATTAAATCCCCGTTTGTGCGTCAGTAAACAAGTTTTTTTTCTATTTTGTAAAATTATAATTTTGTCGCTGACAACGTTATTTGAGGCGACCATTCAAATGTATGTACGTAATATGATACTGAATTATTTAAATTGATACAAATTATTACTAATAAAATGAAATAAATAGTTATTTGATATTTCCGGATTTATTGAATATTGGAAAATAAATATATGTACTTATTTAAGTTTTAATTTTGCGAGTGCATAACTTGGCGGGTGCACATTTGCTCCATCCCCCGCGGCGAATCGCGCCGCGCCGGCTCGCGACCCCACCGTTTCGCTGCACTGCACTCGCGCCATCCCCAAGCCTTCTCCGCACAACCTGGTTTTATGTTTTCCAAACAAAAATTTTAAAAAGCGCAATAAAACCATAACGGCTTTATTTCCATTTCCAGTTGGAAATAAGGCCGTATCGAAATTATGGTTTTATTTCTAATCGCAAAGCTAAATAAAGCCATTATGGTCTTATTGCGTATGGTGTTATTGCACCCCACCACCTCAAGGGTCGAAAATTATTTGATTAGTATTAAGTTCTATAAACACAAGATGCGCTTACCTTTCAAAAGTAATAAAAAGTGTTAAAAAAGAGCTTTAATGTTCATTTTCCACGATTCTGGTTTTCGATGGAGATGGTGATTTTTCACGATTGCCTCATTTTTTTAATGTTCCGAATACCGAAAAAATTAACTGAACTTGCATTTTTATTATTTAGGATATTTTTGTGGAATGAATTCGAAGTTGGCAAATTAGATCTTCGAACTCGTAAACTCATTTAGGCTTTAAAATGTAAAAAACAACAGTAATAAAAAATATTTCTTGTGACTTTTCACAAATTAAATAGAGTTTATAAATATGTATGCCGGACATGGACTGGTCTCGGAATAAGTCGAAATAAACCTGGAATTTGCCACGAACTAGTCCAAAGAGGTCCTGAACTGATTTCGAACTCAGCCCGAACTAGTTCAGATCCTGAACTGGCATTGATAGGTACCAAAATTATTAAAAAAATTTGTCTGTACTAAATCATTCTCAAATACCTTTCGATTGAAACCCGTATTGTAAAATTTTAGTTAACTTGCGTATGTTTTTAAATAAGTTTAATTTTAAGATAATGGGAAACCCTGATGATAAATTTGAGCAAAGCTCAAAGCTCAAAGCTTATACAAGAAGTATATTTTAATTAACTTTTTAGAAAGTTAGCAACCCTTAATTGATTTTTAAATATCAGTAAAAATTCTATATGTGAAAGCATTTAAACTTACCATGAAATAAAACTACAGTATATTTTGCTTAGCTGCACATCCTTCTTTGCACGGAAAACTTGTGCACGTAACCGAAAAAGGTACTTAAGCGAATTTTCTTTACTACTTCAATGAGGAAGGTATCCGAATCCCTATGAAACCAAATATTGGCGGAGCACTTACCATGTAGAAATTACTGCAAGCGAAATTTTTACCGAATGTTATCTAATTTCTATATAACTACATAAATTGATAGCCATTTTAGTTGTTCTGCAAGATGAGCAAACTAAATAAAAGGTTGTAAAATTAGGTAATTGTAGGGCCAGTGCAGGTAAACGTAATACTTTCATTGATAATTGATACTAGTCGCGCAATTTTTAAAGCAGGTATCGCCAATGTGCAGGTATGTTGAATGCATCTATCGGAGCAGTTTCCTTATAAATGTTAAAAATAATGCTTTTGATGCGCATTTTGGGGTAGGTATCTTAAATGTGCACTTAAGCATAGAGGCAGCAAAGCAAAATATACTGTATTTAAAATTTACGATAAACTGATTGTTAAACTCACATATGGGCATGTCCATACGTCGCATACGTGACAGTCGTGCGTTTCAATGTGATACAAACAAGGAATACCATTTGTTTCCTTTAACTTTTTTAGGCCATTGTATAGCACATAATTAGCTCTATATTTAACCGAAAAATGAAAACAATCGAACTGCTTGGTCCTGAAATATAAGCATTTAAAGAGAGTGTCGTTAGGTGACAAAAAATGGAAGTAGATTTTTTCTTTTCTTACAAAATCGCAAAACTGTCCGAATTGTGGAAGCTATTTTCATGAAACTAATTTTAATACGATTTGGAGCCATTCTAGTTGTTTTGAGAGTTTTTTGAATTAATGCAACTTGTTTCAATTTTCTTTTACAACCCCAAGTGTGAAACGGTGTGACGCTACGTCACGTGACTTTATATTTTTGTTAATATTGCTTTTGAATGAATTTTTAGAATATTAGAATATATTTTATATTTTGACTTCAGCGCCAATTCAGGGTGAATTTGTTGGAAATCTATGACTTATTATTTTTCAACTACATACGCCAAATTCGAACCAAATCGGACCATAAATACGGTATTTCGAAATATCTCAACCTTGGCGCCACCTAGGAAGACCATTTTAGGCAAACATGATTCTACTTACATAGCCAGTATATATTTTAAAAAGCAGGCAAATCAGTCCGAAAATACGTATATTTATATTTATTTTTTGCTCAGAAAATAAAACTTAATTTTTGCGTATGCGTATGCGCTTTTTTGCACTTTTTCTTTAGAAATGTGGTTCTCTTTGTTTCTGCCCTGGTATCTGTATTTACATTACCCACTCCACAGTGGCGTTAAAGGTACAATGCAGCCGCCCCCTGTCTATTCACGCATGCCCATACGCATACGCAAAAATTAAGTTTTATTTTCTGAGCAAAAAATAAAACTCAAGAAATAACGATTATTTTCCGAGCAAAAAATAAAACT
>NW_016157105.1:936739-937221 GCF_001687245.7 Rhagoletis zephyria
AGTTATCGAGCTATAAAAACATGTGGGATTATCGAAATTTGTCACGTTAAAGAAATGTATCAAGTTATAGATATTTATTGAATTATCATTATTTATAGACTTAACGAAATTTATCGAGTTGTAGTAATGCATGGAGTTCTTTCAACTAACAGAGTTATCGATAATTACTGATCTACTGAAATTGGTTTCATCGAATCGAAGTTTATGGAATTTTTAAAATATATCCATTAATCGAAATTTCAAGATTATATAAGCTTATAGATTTATCACTGCTTATCGAATTTTATCGTGCTAAGTCCTGCTGAAGTCCAAAGACCTTCTAAGATAAAAAAAATTTAGTTTCGTTTTAGTTCCAAAGCAGAAGATGTTCCGGTAAGTTAATTTGTATCGTATAAGTTTTGCTACGTGTTAAGTTAGAAACCCTCTCCAAGGCCCCTAAAAACTAGAAAAACTGTCGAATTTCGACAGTAACTGGCACTCTA
>NW_016157105.1:937802-945702 GCF_001687245.7 Rhagoletis zephyria
AGCACCTGATTTTCTCATCGACATGCCAGAACGGCGGCGCACTACTCTGGCCGCAACAATCCACCTTGAAGATATTTCACTTCGCTGCAAGTATCTAAACTCATTCAGCACCATGCAACGAGTTTTTGCATACGTTTCCAGGTTCATGGTAAGAAAAGATCCTACAACACCGAAGACGTATGGCGCACTTACACCTGAAGACATCAAACTTGGAACACAGCTTTTATTACGCCTGATCCAGCAGATTCACTTCGCTCCCGAGTACAAAACTTTAAGGGCCAAAAGAAGAATTGAATCATCCAGCGCAGTATACTCACTCAATCCGTTTCTTGATGATTTCGGGCTTATAAGGGTTGGTGGTCGCCTTGAAAACTCAATGCTGGATTATGAAGCACGCCACCCAATAATTTTGCCAAAACGACACCCTATTACCATCGCAATCATTCAACATTTTCATCAAAAATTTATGCATGCTGGACCGCAAAGCTTAACAGCCTCAATTCGATTACAATTTTGGCCGATTGGTGGGCGAAAGACCGTAGCCGGTGTAATCAACAAATGCTTAAGGTGCTTTCGCCTGAAGCCAAAAGTTATGGAACACATTATGGGTGATTTGCCACAACACAGAGTGCAGCCATGCAGGCCATTCTTTATAACCGGCGTTGATTTTTGTGGTCCTTTTTACTATAAGTCCGAGGTACGCAACAAGGGTCCAGTCAAGTGCTATATTTGCATCTTTATTTGTTTTGCTACAAAGGCAACGCATTTGGAGTTGGTGTGTGATTTATCTACCGCTTCGTTTTTGGCGGCTCTCAAGCGATTTATTTCAACGCGTGGAAGACCAAAAACAATCTGGTCAGATAATGCTACAAATTTTGTTGGAGCGCGGAATGAATTGACAGAGTTAAAAAATCTTTTCTTGTCCACGTCCCATCTCCAAGCTGTTCAGGGGCACTGCCTGGACGATGGCATCGAATGGCGCTTTATCCCACCACGATCTCCCCACTTTGGCGGTCTGTGGGAAGCAGCGGTAAAGGCGGCTAAATTTCACTTCTATCGCGTTGTTGGTCTCTCAGTGCTTACATTCGAAGAGCTGCGTACTCTTGTATGCCAGGTATGTGCTATAATCAACTCTCGACCCCTTTATGCAATTTCAGAGAATCCTGATGACTTGGAGGTTTTAACGCCGGCTCAGTTCTTGATCGGAGCGCCATTTAGCAGCTTTCCAGAGCCAAACGTTACAGATATTGAGACCAGTCGATTAGATCGTTGGCAGCGTTTGTCTTTCATGCAGCAGATGTTTTGGAAGAAATGGAGCACGAATTACCTAACTATACTACAAGAAAGAAACAAGTGGAAAGCAAAGGTCCCGAACATTCGAGAAGGAGCAATGGTTTTGTTAAAGGACGAGAACCTTCCACCATTAAAATGGCAACTTGGTCGTGTAGAAGAGGTTATTCTTGGCAGAGACAAGGTGGCCAGAGTGGCGCTTATGCGGACAGAAAATGGCGTAATACAACGAGCCGTTAATAAAATTGCACTTCTGCCTATGGAAAATGTTGAAGGCCAGAGTCCTTCAACGGGGGAGGATGTTAAGGGTTAAGCATTGCTGACCATTCAAAGGTTAATGGTGTCTGCGCGATCGACTCTTTCCTCATTTATCTTCGCACCTCATTCGCCGCAGTCAACTCCAGCTAGCCTATTGTTTTGTTAAGTACATATATTGTATATCCACTTCTATATGTACATAAAGATCACATGCATAATTATGTAGGCATATGTATGTAGCTACATGTATAAATATATAAATGCATTTAGTTTGTCGCATTAGGTGAACCGATAACTGTAAGAAATTGTTGGTTGTAAATTAATAGAAGTACCAATTATGTACGTACAAAGCACTTAAGTATTTGAGTGCCTAACATTTCTTCTTATACATATGTACAGGAATATGAATATAAATTCCGCAAGAAAATAAGTAAGACATACTTTGAAACTTTTTCTCGAAACCTAAAGTCATAGCGCGTAGTCGCATCGTTTTATTTTTGCATTAGTTGGCAAAAACGCTTGCCAGCTCAAAACAATAGGGTTGGCGAAAATCCCCGTAGCTATATTCTCGGGCTATTGCACCGGAAAGCGGCGATACAGGCTGGCGATATCTAGCTAAGGCCGGTATATAGTCTTGTCCGTCCCCTGCAGGTGCACTTCTATGTCTACGCTACCGCTGCAGGGTACGGCTAGGGTATATAGTACCTGGCGGTAGGTATAAACCGCTAGGGGTTGAGGTTCCCCTATAGGGTGAAAAGAAACGGGACGGGGTATCAGCCCAAAACGTCGGTGGAAGCAGTGGCTNATAGGGTGAAAAGAAACGGGACGGGGTATCAGCCCAAAACGTCGGTGGAACCATGGGCNGCTGCAGGGTACGGCTAGGGTATATAGTACCTGGCGGTAGGTATAAACCGCTAGGGGTTGAGGTTCCCCTATAGGGTGAAAAGAAACGGGACGGGGTATCAGCCCAAAACGTCGGTGGAAGCAGTGGCTGCAACCACTGGTGGCCACGGCGAGCCTGCAAGCCGTGTGGGCAGTGGTCACTTCCTGCTGTGAAGGTAGCAGTTCACAGCAGTTGCACTGCTAGTGCCAAGCAACAATCGCAACACAGAGATGCCGGAGCTCCTCAAGACTCGGCCTCGAAAGCGTCGTATGGTGGACAAAGACGTCCTTCTACGCTCTACTGCAAAACCCCAACTTCTTCAGAGGCCACGACAAGTTCCAGGCTCCAGCCCAATAAATAGGGGATGAAGGCGAAGTAGCGGTTCAAGGCAGCCCTCAAAGTTCATGAGAGACTGAACCAAAAAAAAAAGTCCGGTCAAGCGAAGGAGGAAGAAGAATGACTGGATTGGGCTAAGTCCGAAGTCGAAAGCGGGGAGCTCACTTCGTAACAAGAGAAAGATTGAACTCCTCAGATCCGATGTTCGCAAACCGGTTTGAGGAGGCCGTGATGAAAAGGCCACGCTATGCAAATGGGCGATGCATAAGGGCAAGGCTGTAAAACCTTACGTCAGATCCGACCTCAAAAAAACCCACTACGTCGAGGGCTGCAACGGAGATGGCCAGTAAGATTGCCAAGAGATACCTGATCGTGGCATTTATTGACCGAAGCAACCCGCTGGGCCAAATGCCACAAGAGCGGTGGAAGGTGGATGAAATGCACTGCTTCAGGTAAACCTGCACAAAATAAAGTCGCTTCAACCGAGCTCCTCCTCAACCTAGAGGTATGCGGCTACGATATGGCCTTAGTCCAAGAGCTCTGGATAGCCTCGGGTAACAAGGTCTAAGGACTAAAGTCACAAAATTATGTAACATACACCCCGAGTCCAGACAAAAAGGTAAGAACTGCGGTACTGGTTTAAAAAAGTATAAACTCTTATATTAACACTAATCTCTCCACAAACGATTTAACCGTATAGACACTTAAAAATGCAAAAAAGGAACCACTACTTCTTGAATCATGCTACATGTGTCATGAAGAAGATGGGCCCCCGCCCGAACTCCAGAGGTTGGAGGCACCAGCCGACAAAGAGCGTCAGCGCTGTTGGTAGGATCTTACGCAAACTCGCATCACACTGTTTTGGGGAGCGCGGAAATCAATGAAAGAGGTGAGTGTCTACTCAATTTCATTATTCAAAGTAGTCTAGAGTTCACAAACTGAGGTATTGAGCCAACATATATATACCCACCTCGAAGAACGTTCTAGATATAACGCTTTTTACAAATAAAATGACACGGGTAGATAACTGGAAGGTGTTAGATACACCATCATTCTCTGATCATAAATACATCGAATTTAATATTGCTTTCCTCCCAAGTCACAAAACAACGACCCTGGAGAACCCAAGAAACACAAACTGGGATCTCTATAGGAAGATTGTGGAAGCGAAAAAAATCGAGCTAAAAGAGGTCAGCAAGCAAGCTCAGATCGAAATAATGTGGTGCTAATCACTACGGCTCTCAGCAAAGCTTACAAAATTGCATGCCCTCCAGTGCGCACTAAACAAAGATCCAAGCCCCCGTGGTGGAACAGGGAACTTGGACAGCACAGGCGCGAAGTACATGAGCTCTTTAAGCTGTGTAAGGAAGCCGACAATGAGTTCTGCTGGTGGGAGTACAAATACCTCTTAAAGTGCTATAAGAAAGAAATCCGTAGGTCCAAGAAACAATCATGGAAGGACTTCTGCGGCAGCATGGAGAATATAAAGGAAGTGGCTAGGTTAAGGAAGCTACAGTCCAAGCTACCGTCCACGCCAACGTTAATACGCAGGAACGATGATAAATGGACTGAAAGCTGCGAAGAATCGCTGCAGGTCCTAGTCGATATGCACTTTCCAGGATGTGTAGACATGACAGATGTGGAATCTGGAAAAGAAAACGTGAATGACATCCCACCCAACACTATTACAACAAGCAAGTTTGAATGGGCAATAAACAGTTTTGATCCATGCAATTCGCCTGGAGGCGATATATATGAGACATCTGAGGCTGGGCTATGAGCCTGTGTACTGGAGTGATTCGAGAGTTGTGTTCATACCCAGGGCAGGTAAAGCCAACCCTCTATACTAGAAGGAATACAGACCCATCAGTTTAACCTCAGTCCTCCTAAAAAAGGCAGCATAATGCAAGGCAGCCTATCCAAAGCGCAACAGGCATACACAAAAGGCAGATCGATAGAGACTGGAAAATGCTGGAAAACAAGATTTATGCCTTAGTTGTGTTCCCCGACATCGGCGACGCTTTTAACAACGTATCAAGAGAAGCTGTTCCAGGTAGCCAACAAGAAAACAACGTGGAACCTGCTATTCTTCTATGGATAAAAACTTTTTAGCTGTAGACAGATTAGAGCAGAATGCGATGAAGCCAGGCTAACTAAGCACGCGGTAAACGGCACATGACAGGGGGTGCTCCCAAACCAAAAGACCGTGCTAAGTACCTTGGAATAATCCAGGACTGCAAACTGCTGTGGAAGTACAATGTGGAGGGCAGAGTGGAGAAAGGGGGTAATGCCCCTACGCATGTAAAAAGACGATAGGTATTACTTGGGGCCTATCCCCTGCCCTAATGCATTGGTGCTAGCCAGCAGTAGTGAGGCAAATATTACTCTATGCCGCTCTGGGGTGGTGGACCGCGACAGAAAGTAGCACTTATGTTATTATAATTGTAATGTTAAGGCAATGGAGAGTGTTTAACGTCTCTATCTATTGTGTAGAACAGGAGCCCTGAGAACAACTCCAGCCGCAGGACTGAAACAAATTCTCAATACAACACCTATCGACCTTGCGACAAAGAGCCTTGCTGCTAAATCCGCTGGGATACTGATTGCAACAGGATAGCTCAATAGCCAAAGGGCATCTAGCCACCACAGACTACATCGTGCCTTGCTATAACTGGGACAAGGAGTTTCGGGTTACTATCCAAGAAAACGGATTATGTTGAGGCATGAAGCCTACCAGGCAGGCCATAAATAGGGAAGCAGCAACCAGGCGACTGCATATTTATTGGGACTCCGGCCACAAGGGCATTCCAGGTAACGAAATTGTAGATGAGATTGCCAAGAGCGGAATCCGCATGGTTCTAGAGCAAGAGAATAACATTCCAACTAAAAAAATCTGTATAGCGGGATAGACTAGAGGGTGAAAAAGCAGACTATATCGAGATGGAATGCGTTAAACACCTGCAAAATCTCTAAAGTCATCTGCATAATGGAACACAGGACACAAACCCGGTGAATACTATCGCTGGCTCGAAGAGACTGCAGAACTATGATAGGTGTCCTAACAGGACATAACATGTTGGCAGCGCACGCAAGCAAAATAGGGATTGCTGTCAGTGAAGTTTGCAGGAACCATGCATTTCCTGCATGGGAACAAGGGAGACTCTAGAACACATCCTATGTCCTGCTGTATCAGAAACACGATTGAAATATATCGGAGCTCCAGAGTTTAATAATCTTGACGACGTGACAACACTTGGGCTTCAAGGACTTGTGAAATTCTCAAAAAGCGTTGACATCCTAAATGATGTATACAGTATATTTTGCTTTGCTTCCTTTATGCTTAAGTGCACATTTAAGACACCTACCCCAAAATGTGCATCTGAGGCATCATTTTTCACACTTATAAGAAAACTGCTCCGATAGATGCATTCAACATACCTGCACATTGGCGATACCTGCTTTAAAAATTGTGCAGCTAGTATCAATTATTAAAGGAAATATTACGTTTACTGCATTGACCCTACAATTACCTAATTTTACAAGCTTTTATTTATTTTGCTCATATCGCAGAACAACGAAAATGGCCATCATTTTATGTAGTTATATAGATAATTAGATACCATTCGGAAAAAACTTCGCTTGTGGTATTTTCTACGTGATAAGTGCTTCTCCATTATTTGGTTTCATAGGGATTCGGATACCTTCCCCATTGAAGTAGTAAAGAAAATTCTCTTAAATGTTTTTTTTCGGTTAGGAGCACAAGTTTTTCGTGCAAAGAAGGATGTGCAGATAAGCGAAATATACTGTACCTCGATTATACTTAAATAAACATCTATCTCCATCTGGCATTACTAGGGACCTATTGGTATATGTGGGGTGGGGTCTGCCAGCCAGAAAACCTAACTTACCCTATAGAAATATAGTTATTTCTTGAACAGAACTCGTATAAAACCAACTTTCAAATTTTGTTCAATTGAATTCTAGTTGTTCAATTTGAATTCTAGTAGAATAACGCACACGTTTACAATCGGTAAAAATTACCGTTGATTTTTTAGAATACCCTCATAAAAAAGTCCAATGATGCCAAGTTGGATGATCTCAGTGGTCAAATGACATCCTCTCTACGGGAAATTAAGCGCCTGATAATCCTCTGTTGAAATGAACCATTCCATGACACTGATGCCGTCAATTATTTTGTGGCCTGAGCTTTGTTTGGATGGAGATGTATATCGAAATGTAAAATATACAATTAACCGTAAGATAGTACTATGTTCTTAAAACGACACGCAATCGACAAATTTGTTTCTTCGGCCACACTTCGGTTTGAAATCCTCACCAAACGTTTCTGGTGGTGTGGTTTTCAGCGCATGTTTGTACAGTTCTGAACATAAAATAAATTTGGTAATGATGTGGCAATACTGCTTATGACATATACATTGCAATTTACATTTTGGAATTCAGCCTATATTTTATTATACGTATTTATCAGATCAATAAAAAATATTTTAGTTTAGTTAAATTAATTAGATATCAAAGCACATATAAAATTTAGTTTTGATATTGAAAGCTTAACGATACGCATACGATAGTTTTGCGCAAAGAGGTCGCTATGCAAAGTGCATTAAAGTATTTACGTAATTATCTCTCGTTTGATTCTTAAAGCATTTCGGTCAATATACATTAGTGTTTTACTAAATGTGTAAACATAAATACGTATGGGTATTTCCATGCGTCGCGTACGTGACATACAACCAAGGAAACAAGGAAAAACATATATTATCTTTTACTTCTTTGGATCCGCATATTTACACTTGCATACATATGCACAAGTATATTTAACCGAACAAAATTATAGTTTAAAAAACTTAAACCTCCCTATTATAATTGCCATTCGTACTGTCATCAGGTATGTAACTTGAGAATAGAAATCGCTGCATCTTTTAGGCGCATCAATATTACATAGTTACATCCCGAGTTCATAAAAGGAAGGTAATAATAATAATCTTATATATTATTTCTCTAAGGTGGGTTTTTTGTTAGTCTCCCCTTTTCTTCTTTTCTATGTAAGCAATTCCATTAATGAGGTGTCATTTGAAAAGTCAGAGGTCCCCTGAGTGGTTATTAGGTAATATT
>NW_016157105.1:945722-946059 GCF_001687245.7 Rhagoletis zephyria
AGCCACACTAAAGGTATTTTGTACTGAAGCACTATTGTGACTGCAGCATCGCATACACCGTATACGACAGTGGTGGGCGCACACATCTTATATATTATTTCTCTAAGGCGCTTTTTTTGTTAGTCTTCCTTTTTCTACTTTTCTATGTAAGCAATTCCATTAATGAGGTGTCATTTGAAAAGTCAGAGGTCCCCTGAGTGGTTATTAGGTAATATTAATGGTCATAACACCTCTGAAGGCAAGAAATTTGTAATTTTATTTTTGTTTTTAATTTACTATTCTTAAGCAACACTAAAAGTATTTTGTACTGAAGCACTATTGTGACTGCAGCATCGCA
>NW_016157106.1:0-6381 GCF_001687245.7 Rhagoletis zephyria
TGTTGATTTAAAATTGAAAATGATTTCACACTTACACAGCTCTGCTAAAAAGGCATATCAGTTTTTAAAATAATTTGCAGAATAGTTTCCATACAATATTTTTTATGATTTGAAGTAGGAAACACTTAGTGAAAAATCTTATATTCAAAACGATAAAGCAGCCATTATTAGTTGGTAGGGCTTGGTTCAAGTGTTATTGATAATATTTATTAATTGGCATGTCTACCTTTTAAGTAAAAATAGAAAAAACTGGGACCCTTGAACTAAGTAAAAAAAACGGACGTACGAATAAAAAAATAATTTTTTTTTGAGTGTTGGACTTCGCGTCGTATAACCAAATGAATCGGAAATTACCTAAGTAATAACGTCCTAAAATAGTAGGACGACTTTCACGTTAACCCTGTATGTATTGATGTATGTATAAACGCATAAATGCAAAGCATACTAATACCATTAATACATGTACATTGGTAGGTAAATACATATACATATATACAGTAGTAGCCGCACCACATATTGACAATTTTTCTATTTTTATTTTTATTATTTTTTTTAATTAATTTTGTTTTTTTTTTATAAAAATATATATATCGCTCATTTAAATTTCCGCTATCTCTTCTACTATGTTGTGTAGCTTTATCGATTACCAGTATCTCATGAGAACAAAACATCTATTAATTTTTATTATTTGAGTATATGTAAATTCAAAATTTTAAAGCTGGTTTTCTCGAGCGACATGTAGTTCATTCTTTACAAAAAACATTGTAAATCCAAGCTTCAAACTTTTTGCAATCCTAAAAAAAAAAATCAACAAACGTTAGTATAAATTTCGAGCACTTTAGTTAGAATTCTGAAAAATGTTTTGAGTATGGGGATGGTTTTTTTGTTTGCAAAGGTTTTACGGTTTTCTTCCATACAAAAATAAATTATCTTTATAACGGTAATATTTAACCATTTGAAGCATGCACTTTGTTTCATTACAATTCAACAGACTCAAAATCTTTCTAAGAAATCTAATTAAAAAGCTCCCAATTTTTAGGAAAATTTGTAGATTTGATTTTAATATTGCACAAAGTTTGAAACGTATATTTAAATATATTTTGTTTAGGATTAACTAGTTATATTCAAAAAAAAACTACAATTAAATACCAAAAAAAGTAAATTATTAAAACTTGCAACTGTATGTATGTATGTATATGAAGCCATGTATTGCATTCATTAATGCAGTTGAAATCAAAGTAAGTGGCGGTCGGCAAGGAAGTTCAAACTCATATAAGGATACTTATATGTACCTTCATATATGTATGTACGTATTTGCTCGTGTTTATATGAACGTAAATACATATGTATAAAATCCACTTCTAATTAAACTCAGCTGCGAAGCTAAAGTACAGGAAGGCGTCTAACTGCAGCATCTGTTGCAAAAAAGGTTATGAAGATTTCTTTTCTACAAAAAATGTTGCCTTCTCATGAAATCACTGTTAGTATTTTTAGTTAGAGGGCACTGCGAGGGTAACATTTTTCGGTAGAAAAGAAAACGCCATTAGTTAAAAGTTACCAAGAAAATCAACAAAAAAAAACAACGTTTAACGTTTACCGCATTGCATATCTTCATTGCAATTGCAAATATAAATAAAGTATTAATGATGCAGCCTTTCTTATATCAGAGGACTAACAACTGCTTATTAGCCTCATTAAACTCATTGAAAAATTAAGGAACTCGCAAATTACATATATTTGCAGAGTCGCGCGAAAAAATCCAATTGGATGCTGAAATTCTCTAAAGCATGCATCTAATTTCAACACCGGACGAACCGGTACTCACATTTTTTTTACTAAAAATATTTATCATCTACATTTCCAAGGCAAATTTTTTTATTAAAAAATAGAAAAATACCAAATAATTAATAAATACCTTCACCTGAGTTTTCCATGAGACTCAAAAAATTGATTACAGTGTTTAAAGAAACACTTGCTTTAATGGGATCAGCGGCAAATGCAATTCAACTGATTAGTCGATATCGGGCCGATTCCAGCATTATTTTGGAAATGTACCGTTCGTAGACAGCGGTAAATGATCTGGAATTTTGTGTTGATGACTCTTACCTTTCCCTCTCTAAGTTCAACCAGTTTTTTTAATCAACTGTCACCATGACTTTTCCACCTGCCTCCATATAGTATATATGGTTCAAAAGTTTAGCTAAATTTGTTTTGAATAAGAACTTTAAGTATGACCTAAATTTTAAATGCTTAGGTAAAAAATACAAGTGCGTTTAAATTACATGCAACCAACAGTTCAGCAACAATTCTTAGCTCTTTAGATTCTTAGTACCTATGGTTTGATATGACTCATTTCTAAGCTTGTCCTCAGAAAATACTTGAACCTCTCGCCTAGAGAGAGAAAACAAGTGCGTACTTTACATAAAAAGAAACACTTCAGCGAGCATTGCCACTCAAAATCAACAGCATACGGGCATTCATTCGCGTCCACATACGCAATGTATATGAAAATGTAGTTATGTAAATAACGGGTGATTTTTTAAGAGCTTGATAACTTTTTTTTAAAAAAAAACGCATAAAATTTGCAAAATCTCATCGGTTCTTTATTTGAAACGTTAGATTGGTCCATGACATTTACTTTTTGAAGATAATTTCATTTAAATGTTGACCGCGGCTGCGTCTTAGGTGGTCCATTCGGAAAGTCCAATTTTGGGCAACTTTTTCGAGCATTTCGGCCGGAATAGCCCGAATTTCTTCGGAAATGTTGTCTTCCAAAGCTGGAATAGTTGCTGGCTTATTTCTGTAGACTTTAGACTTGACGTAGCCCCACAAAAAATAGTCTAAAGGCGTCAAATCGCATGATCTTGGTGNACACGCACTCAAGCCAACGCACTAAATTAAGTATACGCCTAGACGCGTATAAATAAATGCTCGTAAAATAAAGTAAACAATTCTCAATGACAAAAGTATACGTATGTGTGTACATTAGAGTGGTCGAAGTAAAAGTAAAAAAGTAAAGAGGAAAATTTAATCACAATATATTTCAGAGTTTTCCATATATTTGTTATGGGAAAAAGAAAATTTTGCGTAGAAATGGTACAGAATTCTTGAAAATAAATAGTTTTCAAACATAAAGCTCTGTTTCTCTCACATTTCTTGCACATTTGAATATAAACTATTTTTTTGTAATTTCTTGGTTTTCTGGAGTACCTATAAAAATAGTTAATATTAAAAAATTGTTAAACAAACAATTGGATATTATTATCGTAAGTGTCCTCAAGAGAATTAGAGTTCTCCGATCTAAAAATAGTGATTTTCAAGAGAGCTCTACCATTTGAACTAAAAAAAAAAATCGCATACCTACATACATATACGTAAATTACATGGACAACTTTAAGCGCCTTGAGCGAACCTGGAAATATATATTGACGTGAAAAAAAACAGTGGTATATTTTTTCGTTACAGAACAATTCTAGAGGATGAGAGCATTAAAATTCTGACTTTAGCGATCACTTCTACCATTTTTATAAGTTATTGCTAATTTTCCACAATTGGTTTTCATTAAAAACGGCCTCAAGCTCAATAAAATTGTGGAATATAATTGTTATAAGGCCATAAATAACAAAAACAAATTCCGACTTTACTTTTTTAGACCACCTTCATTTACATACGCTTACACAGTTGGTACGATGGTGACCATATAAGTCACCAACAAATTTTTTTATGGTTGCCTCAAATTCTTTTTCTTCCTATTGATACAACCCTTTAAAGAATTACGACGAGACCCAAGAACTTCGCCAATTGCTTCTCTCCATAGCAAAGTTGCGAATATCAGGCAGATGCTTCTGCTCTTAGGTCCTTCCAACGTGTTCTTGAATGACCTTAGCTTTTATTGTCCGTCCATCGTTTCCGACTCAGTAGATATTTCTACCGGAATGCCATCATACATGCGTACGCGTACTCCATACCCAAGCTAGCGCAACCTTTGTGTTATATACGCTTAGATAAAAGGAATTTATATGAGGCAATTTTATAGGCAACTATTAGTTGAAAGAAACAATCGGCTGGTGAAAACGGCCTTTCAACTAATCGCTTTCAATGAAGTTGGTCAACTGCCTACTTTCGTTCAACTTTTGATTCAACTAATCGCCGGTGAAAGTTGAATTATGTAAATTCCCTAACGTCTTTCGACCTCTTTTTCTAGGCAGGATAATGATGTGCTAACGGTCCTGGTAATCTGCCTTTGCTATATAGGGTGCTACAGAGATTCAAAATTTCAAAATTTAACAAATTTCCTTACCTCAAAACCCTCAACATCACTGCTTGTAGCCAAAATAGTTTTGCAGTTTTGAAAAGATCCCAAATTTAGATATGAAGTAGTATAGGCAACTTGTTTTTATGCTGTCCAAAGCGGCCTTAAAATCTACAAAAACTGGATATGCATTAATTTGCTTAGCTATGTATTTATTAAGCCAAACTGTACGGGTCTCCTCCTGATACTCAGACGCAAAGAGGGCACTCACAATGGACAATTCTGTCTCCGAATGAAAATATGGAATGTTCCACACACGCCCTCCTCGTCTAACCTAAGCCAAATTTCGCTTGAGAGCTGGTACGTACTCCCTTAGCTCTTAATTCCATCGGCGTTGAACAGCTAAGCCAGTATTTGTATGGAGGAATGTGAATTTTCACCCTCTACTTGGTTTTGGTTTTTCTTTGTCAAACGCCTTGTCTGTTTTGCACTTCAAAAGTATTGAGAGTGCCCCCTCTGTATCGTAAGTGTACTATGGGGATTGCCACGGCTTTGAAGCCATTTTACTGCTACTTTATTTTATGTTAGAATTTTTCAGACGCATTCCCAACAATCAATACTTCAAGCCATTCACACTTACGTAATTTTACTTATTTAGCTGTACTCCTTCTCTTGAATATACTCTTTCTTTCTTTATGTTTCCCAATACCTCTCTCTTCCTTTGTTTTTTCCCACGGTTCCGGCACGCGTGGCTTTTGGTTGCTGGCTGGCTTAGCATGCTGCGTTCCAACGCCCATATTATTATGATTGTATTAACCAAATCTGTCCTTTGCAGCGACACGCAATGGATTTCAATTCAGGTGATGAGGATTTGTTTGCTTAAGCATGATTGAGAATCGATTGGGAAATTGCTGAGATGTCCGTCGTAACTGCAATTTGCCAACGTTGAACTTAAGTCGCAATACCTGACGCATGCTCTTAACACTAGCTCGTTTCCTCTTCCATTTGCTTCGTGGGGTCATGCGCACACATTAGGCTTGTGTTGTTGAACTAAACTTTGATGCGAAACTTGGCTTTTATGGCAATTCGTGCACCGGTGGGTGAGAACCTGGAAGGATGGTAACCTGTCATAGCATTTACGACACCTTTCATTTGCTGAGGTGGTCAAGACATAGGGAGATAATTAGCCGAGGGTAGGACCCCTCAGTTTAGAAAAAACTGTCTTTCTTGTCAACGACTGCGATTTCTTAAACTACTACTATGCTCAAATTATGGTAACTCTTAAGTGTTTTCATTAATATTTCTTAAACAGTTTTTCTAGCTTTTTAAAAAGAATTGTATATCGTCACTTAAAGGTAAAAAGGTGTCAAGTCCATTTTTTTTAATTATTCCGGAGAGACGAAAAATCGATGTAGTTGCGTATTACCTGCCATTCTGCATCAAAAACTATATTGTGAAAAAAATGGACTTAGCACCTTTTCACCTTTATGTAGCGATATGTATTTTTAACAACAAAATTTGAAAATTAAAGTTAAAGTCAGCATTAAACTTCTTAAAAGAGGTTTAACTTAAAACACTCCACAAAAAATTCTTTATCAATACAAATTTATTCCCATCTTCAATTTGTTAAACGCCAACTTATTGTACAACTTTACTTGTGCGGCACTGTATGTGAGCCAACTATAAACACTGATGTACATATAAATATACGCACTACCAACAAAAACTACAAACGATAATGAAAACAAGTAAGAAAGTCTAAGTTCGGGCGGAGCCGAACATTAAATACCCGGCGCAAGTATTAAATATATGTTTTTTCACCCTTCCGAAACCTTCCGCTAGATGGTAAGCCGAGGTGTATCAATTTTGAGTAAATTAGCGTCCAGTAGTTACTAAAATATCGCAGTTTTCGTATTTCTGGAAATTACCGTTATATGGGAAGTGGGCGTGGTTAAAGTCCGATTTCGCCCATTTTCAATACCAACCTACCTTGGATTAAGGGAAACCTACGTACCAAATTTCGTTGAGATATCTCAATTTTTGCTCGAGTTATCGTGTACACGGACAGACGGACAGACGGACGGACGGACGGACAGACAGACATGGCTTAATCGATTTCTTTTTTCATC
>NW_016157106.1:6901-60304 GCF_001687245.7 Rhagoletis zephyria
CTGATCATTTATGTATACATTTGTCTATATCTATCTCGATTCGTTTTGGCTGTTACAAACAACCGTTATGTGAACAAAATTAATATACCCTTGTGCACAAGTGCGCTCGGGTATAACAAATATGCACACTTGTAAAAATGGCAGTAATTGCTTTACCAGCAAATAAAGTGCACAAAGCAGTAGAGATGCAAAGGACGGCGAGAAAAAATGTAACGTACTTAATAGGAAAAAAATGGAGCGCTTGGAATCATACAAAGAAGTGAAGAATGAAATGAAATAAAATAAAACAGATATATGTAAAATAAAAGTGAGCCGCAATTTCAACAACAGAAATGAAAAATCTGCAAGAGAGCTCTCTATAAGCGCTGCGCCACTTAGGCCGTTTAAGCTGAGTGTCAGTAACACTAACACCGGCATATTCGCACACTAGCATAGCATAGAGTAGATAATTGAACTGAGTGGCTTGCATTCATATAACATAACCCTGCAGTGAAAGCGACAATTACCGAAGTTGATATTTATGTAGTTCCAGTTTTCTTTGCAATTCAATTCGTTCTCTGCCATTTTTTTTTAATATTACGGCGCATTTGATCCGAAAAAAAAATGTAACCCTGATAGATGGCAGTACTGCGAGCCGCTAAGTTGCAGGTTCAAATGCCACCACCAACAAAATTTTTTAAAGTTTTTCTTTTTGCTTCAATTACTCTACTTTTTCGCGATTTAATCGTATTTTTTGTGGCCTTTTGAATAAAATTAAACTTAAAAAACTAAAATAACCTATAGGACATTTCTCCGGAGCAGCGCCATTTGAATTATAAGTTTTACGAAATTTTTAAAAAGGCTTTTTTCGAAATTATTATTTAGGAGAATTGCCAACTGTTTAAAAAGTTAAACGAAATTGTATAGATAAGTTGATTGAGGTAATAGAAGCTCAACTTTTTTATTTCGAAAATATTTTTAAAAAGGGTTGCCACCCGTTTAAAGTCAATTTTTATTTTTCAATGAGTTAAATGAAATACAACAATATGAACGTTAAATTATAGAAGTTTAATTAACTACTTTATGGATGTCAAAACAGAGTTAAGAATACTCTATTTTATATCTGCTTTTAATTCAAGTTCAATTTAATGAAATATTGCAATAGCAAAGAAATCTTGGACGATTTTTATACTCAAATCGCCAAATAATATGAAATTGAACTCATTTGTTATGTTCTGGAACCACGAGACGGTAATTTACTTTTTACAAATTTTTATTTCTGGTGAAGTAATTTTATTTATTTATTTTTGTTACATTTGAAATCAAAACTTTATACCGAAAACCATGCAGGCTAATCTGCAGGGTAACCTGCAGGCAAAAGTTGATAGTAAGCCTCTGCAGCAGCCCCATCTATCTGTAATATCATTTATGCTCTGTTTCCTACTTTTTTCGTTTTGGCGTGATATAAATTTGTGTAAGCAGGCATTTGTATTTATATCTTTTATTTGATAATAAAAATAAAAGTGCATATTCAATTTTAAGGAGCGGACTCAAACCAGCCAGCCAGTTTTTAGACAAATGTTTTTAATAGCATGTAATAAGGTGTTTGTGATATTCGAAGGATTCATTCTCCACATCAGCTTATATCCGAATATGAATTAGTCACATTTCGCATCAGCTTAAACCAGTTAATCTACTTAAATGCTTATTGAGTAGTTGACATGTAGGCTTACAGATAGTGATATAGGACTGAATGTCTACTAGTACAGTTAGTTAACTTGTAGCTGACTTTATATTGCACAATTTGCATACATATAAAATGCACATATAAGCATTTGTGCGTAGACCTGCATGTATGTATATTAGGGCGGGTCAATTTGTATGTAAGTTTTTTTCAACTATGTTCGTATAGCACAGAAGGATTCTACGTGTTATTACAACCAAATTTGCCAAAGAAATCATAGATCTAAAATCAATTTAGAGTTTGCCAAATTGCGAGAATAGGTTTCTTAGCATTTCTTAAAGGAGTGCTTAAATTTTTTATGAAAACATGCTATTAGGGATTTTCCACTACTAGGAATCCATTTCTGCACTTATCTTTTTCTTAAAACTTCCACCAGAGGGCGCAACAGTGAAAATTTTCTCATTTTCTTCGTAAACTATTTTCGCAATTTGGCAAACGCCAAATTCATTTTTTACACATGGTTTTTTCGGCAAACTTACTTATAATTACATATACGTATGTAGAATCCACCTATGCTATGCGCGCTTAGTCAAAACAAAAATTTACCCGCCCTAATGTATATACTAGATACATAGTATTAACAGCATTTGACCTCAAATTTGACGCGGACGGACTGCCTCTGAGCTGCCATTCGTCACCGTCAACTTCCACATATCAACGAGCCAACAGCTC
The DNA here is from genome assembly GCF_001687245.7 of Rhagoletis zephyria. Classification (NCBI taxonomy): domain Eukaryota; kingdom Metazoa; phylum Arthropoda; class Insecta; order Diptera; family Tephritidae; genus Rhagoletis; species Rhagoletis zephyria. The sequence continues at coordinate 9,297 of NW_016157106.1, forward strand.
AGAGCTTATATTTTTTTTGCTACCACTCAGCTTGTTTATTTCTCTACTTTCTGTTGCTTTTTCTGTAAGGGCTTTAATATTTTCTATTGGGTGTTTGCTTGGCCTTTATCTCTATGCGTATGTGAACAATTTTTCCTTTGAGAATTTTCTCTATACATACTTGTATGGCAATGATTTACATGATTTTTTTTTATGTAGACGTATGCATACATACCCAGTGGAAAAAGTAGTAATGTGTTACATGCGCGATAAATAAAGTAATTACATATCTTATGAGTTTAAGATTCGATTATTGATTTTTAGGTAATCAGAATTCTAATTTATCCAAAAACCCCAAAAAAATCTTATTAAATCGCATATTTCTCGATTACTGGGTAACGCAAAATTTAATGCCTCACTTTTCTGACCATGGGGAAGAAATGCATTTTCGAATGTGAAAACGGCAGTTTTACAAATTATTTCTTCGATCACCATACATTACATTTTCCCAGTGAGTAAATACATATACATATTCGACATGCACATTATATTGAGTCTGTATTAAATTATGATTTCATTAAAAAAAAGAAGCTTAATTTATTTGTACATGCAAAGTTGCTTTAAATTTCTTTTTTATACCAGAGCGCACTTGTGCACAAGGGTATATTAACTTTGTTATATCTAAACCAATGGCAGGCGGCTAGTAGCCTCGCGCGGCTATGTGCGCTAAGTGAGCTGTGTGCGCCTGCACTGTCCTAACTAATAAAGCTAGAAATACGGAATTCGAGGATAGGGTAGTGTACAAATATGTCCTTAACTTGTATTTTTTTTTTTTAAATTACGATTGGAAATTTTCAACGATATTTAAAGATTAAGCTTTAAAATGACATTGTGAGTAAGCACCAAAAACTTCAGCTTTTGCCCATTCTACAGATATATTTTATTTGACACCAATATTGTGATTCAATATTGCACGGAATTTTTTAAATAATTTTTTGAACTAAAAATATCTTTAAAATTTCCAAGTAATGCCAGGAAATGCATGCAAGAGTGCGCTTTTTTAAAACCATACTGCCCCAGTAACGATGTTTCAGGGCCTCTTATTTGGGCAAACCCCCAAGCGCACCACTGAACCTTTCTTATATGTAATTATGCTTTCCGATATGACTCTTAATATATTTTGTTAAGTAAACTTGTATTTTATTCAAAGCCTTACAATTAAAAATAAATTTTCTCTAAAAGAGATTAGGCGAAGTATTTTCTCTTTTTTGTGTACAAAGTTCACAAAGCGGTGAGATGACGCCATCTATTTATTTAATAAATTTTTCCAAACATTTGCCCAGTCTAAACATATTTTGACTGCGTTCAAATTTTTGTTCGCGCAAAATTTTTCTTTGCGTAAATAGTAATTACAGCAATTAGGCACTCCATTCAATTGCATTCTAATATTAATATGCCATATATGTATGTATATATTTATTACATGCCAACTGGTTTACATAATGCTAGTTGCAGTTTTCGCATATTTTGCTTTGAAATTCGTTTGCGGTGACACTCGTAGCGTGAATTATTTACTAAAAGCTTATACCTTGCGCTTAGCGAAAATGCGCACCGCAATAAGTGGTGATTGCGGTTTATCATATTTTTTTTTTTCAATTACAGGAAATTTCAATTGAATAGCGTAGAAATTTGATTGCATTGCTTTCATGTCGATCAATTATATAATCAATTATTAATAAGAGAGAAGATTTATAAGTTTAATCCTCGTCAATATTGATTATCTTGTACATAAAGATAAATTTAGATTTCTGTAATTTGTTGGCCAAGTATAAAAATTTTCTGTGAAAGCTAGCGGATGAGGATGAGAATGAATTCCTGTTCTCATGGGAGTTATTTTTATCGTTTACCAGAACTTTTAGTACATTTAGTAGGTCCTACATACTTAAGTTCTTTTTCATGAGTACTAAGAGACTGAGTCGAATTAATGAAACCAATCACTGATATTTGTTTTTCAATTTACACATAGTTGATGTCTGTTTCGTGATTTTTTTCATCTCACTATATCTAACAACACTCAATATTTCAAAACCACCGTAAATGACCAAGTGAAGCGCGCTAAGACCATACTCTCAATTATTCGAACACGTAAAGTGATCCAGTGGACTCTTAATCCGAATAAAAGCTCTACGACTAGCTTCAGCTCAAACGAGTTAGTTTCGACCACTGCAAAACACGATGACATAGCAAATGATCAAACTACCGCAGCAGAAAAACGAGAACAAGCAAAAATCAACATTAAGAAAGAATGTGAGAAGTGGGAGCAACGTCTTGATAAGAATCACGCGAAGCCGAATATATATGCCGAAAACGACATTGTAGTCATCCAAATGAACCAACATCTGTAGGTGATTCTCGAAAATTAGAGCCTAATTAACGTGGGCGCTATATTATTAAAAAAAACCTTAGGCAGTAATCGTTATCTCCAATCGAGGACGATTTGTCGTCAGAATAGGCGGAATTTTCAAGGCCGTCCTAAATACTACTCTAAAAAGTATCTACCAAAATGCAACTCTAGTTTCTTAGAAGTTTGGCAAACAGATGCCCCACCTTATTGTTAGAGAGATGCATAGCTGATTACGGATACTATCAAAGAGGTGTAACTCTACAAGACTCCTCTGGCTGAACCCTGTTAATGTTTCGGAGGTCCATTACTCAACGTGAGACTTACTCTTGCTTACGCTTTAAGATTGCACCTAAGTACTTACTTTACTTCGGGAGAAATTTGAATAGTGACTCCTTTAAGAGCAGGGGGAACAAGACCGTTCAACCTTCTGCTTTTAGTGAAGAGCACAGCACTAGTTTTAGTTTGGTTAACGGATAGCTCATTCTCACTAAACCAAGTGTAAATCATACTCAACGTTATTTGCTTATTTTCCCGGTATATTTTCATTCGAAGTTTACATGGCGAATCAGAAAAATTCAAACTTCAAGTTTAGAATATAGCTCCCAAGAAAACTCATTCGAAATAAATATACATATGTACTAGCATTTTTTTCCTGAAAGCTGCAAACTGATTTAAGAAATTTTGATAGAAGAAAATTTCTTTTCCATTTCTTGTGCGTCATTTTATATATATAAATTTTTCGTTTTCTTGAGAGCTGGAAACAGCCTTTTAACATGAACGATGTACGATGTGACGTATGAGTTACATTATTTTCTGGCCATGTTTCATACAAAAAATGATTGCACATTTTCATTTAACCATCGAAAACTATTTATCCATAGATTTTCAACGGTAGTAGCTTGCATTTTTGTCAAAAGAACCAGCTTTAATGCAAATTTAAAACAAAATTACAAAATATTTACTATTTTTTTAATTTTTTCCTTGTTAAAGTTCGATCATTTTTTTCATAAAAATAAAAATTAAAATATCTTGTATGAAAGACCGTATACAGAGTCCTTCTACGCAACTCTCGCCTAGGGTCAGATTGTATTGTTGTCTAGAGCTCTCTATTTCTAGGAGAGTTACCAAAAAATAGATGCTGCTTTTAAGCCCAACTTGTAAAATTTTCTTTTAAATATTATAACTGCTATATACTGAGGTTCCACTAATATTCGCACATGGCATAAATTGCGAACAAATCATTCGTGAATCATGATCTTCAAAATCTAGATCATCACTACAAATGCATAATTTTAATTACCTTTTTTTTTAATATGCAAGTATTTTACTCTGAGAAGGAAAGTTGGATGAGTATTTTACGTTGAAAGCCGTTTATTTTTTTTCAACGGAAGTGTTCATTTTCATACGTAAAAATCTATTTGGATGACCATTGACCATTGAGTGCAAGAACATCGTACGTAATCTGAAAATAGATGTTACTGTTTTAAAAAATTAAACCAAAGCAAATTTAAAAACAAATACACAAGCACACATTCCAGATGATTAAGCAACAAATATTGAGGCACATTAAATTACGATAAAATAAAATATTTTAGTGAGTAAAAAATAGAATAATGCAATCGGCTTAAAGGCCAGTGAATGCGTTTGCATTTAAAAAGCCAAAATTTAATTGGAAATTACGGGCTAATTAAGCAGTAAATAACAAACAATAACACCTCCATAAATTCCGTAAAATACGTATACATAAATGTTTTGTAGGAAGCGGATAATCTCTTTTAAGCTAACCGATTATTCACAGCACTATTTTGTAGCTATTTTGTGATCTTAAAAAGCTTAAAACTTAAATATTGTAATTTTCCAAATAAGAACATGAATGTACATCACACATCTTTATGCACATATGCATGTAAGCACTGAAAGCAATAACCATGAAAACCAATTAAATTCTTGAACTAAATATTTAGTGAAACTTTAATAATCAGACATCTAGAAACAAATCTAATTGGAAGGAAAATAAGCGTAAAATACTTTAAAATTAATGAAAATTATTACTGAAAAAAACTAAGTTTAAACTTCATTTAACGAATTTCAAAGTTATATAAGTTAAAACAAATAAATTTCCTTGGATTTTATGCAGGCAACTTAAATCTGCAGATAATTATCCCGAAACCCAATCAATTCACGCCAAAGCTTACCGACCAGAAAATAATAATAATAAAAAAACGAAGAGCTGGTATTAAAACTTAATGCAGGGCCATCCTAGCTGGCAAGAGAAATTTGAAAAGGAGAATCAATAAATTTAAGCGTCACACAATACGCGGACAAGGCACGAATAACACATACAATTATATAAATATATACAGTGACTGAAACGTCTGTTCACATGTTGATGTTTTCGAAACGATTTTCAAGTATTTTTTTTTGATTATTTTTTTAAATACATCTTAAGGTAACTCTCAAGTTTTGAAATTACACAAAAAAACACGCCGAAGCACGTGAACTTAAGATTGGGTCGTAGATTACGAATGTGTATACCGTTTTCCCAAATCAGGTCCCTTTCCTAAGATATTTTAATTTTTATATATAAAAAAATATTAAGATTTTAACAAGGAAATAATTAAAAAAAAAATAACAAATTATTTTTAATTTGTCTTAAAGCCTGTTCTTTTTAGCAGTGGCGGTTATCCACTTAAAATTTTGCAAAAACTATGTTGGCCATAAGTTATCAAATAGTTTATGAGAATCGTACTTTCATTTTGGGGTAGTTTTACCATGCTTAACCGGCTCGGCCCCTTTTTTATCAAAAATTCGAATTTTTTACTCTGAATTTTCAGAAAATTTTTGGGTATGCAGTTTTACAGCTCATACAGTTTTGATGAAATAAAGTTCAAGTTTCAGCTTCCAAAATTTTGCGTTCATAAAACTTCTAGGGCTTCTAAATTGCATACCAAACCGATTTCTAAAACATCAGAGTAAAAAGTTGGAATACTATGTGGAAATTTTAAGTTTTATAAATTTTTAATAAAGGTGGCAACTTAACTGAACTGAACAATATCTAAATATTTTAACTTGAAGGATATTGTGAATATTTAAAAAATATTCAACTCGTGTACGCTTATTTGAGTCACTGTTTATAAGTAAGGAATTGTTGGCAACAGTCGAGCGCAGAAAGCACAGCACTACCGGCGGAAAAGTGGCGATGGCAGGAAGCAACGGCGGCAGTAGTCTGTAAATTATTAAGGCGACACTGACAGCGGTACTAACACGCAGACACACGCACACACACACACACAGCCACAGACACTACATAATTTACAGAATACATACATACTCGTACATACAAGTATTTATTTTATTTCCATTCCTCTTATATGTATTACCTACATACCGAGCGCTGTTTGACGCTCATCCTTTTCAAGGACTATGAAACTTTGGCTGTTAGCTGGGTTGACTGTTTGACAGCTTCGTTGCAACATTGGTGTCGCTCATTCGCTGTGAATGGACGTATTTTCGTGCATTCTTAGGTAGATGAAAGTTTAACGTTGTTTGTGTGTGTGTCTGCAGAGTCGCCAACACCATCTATGCGGCTGTAACACTTCGGTTTTTTACTGACAACAATAACAAAATACACGAGTTAACTTTTTGAGCACAATTGCCAGTCATTGTCAGTCATTTTGCAGACTTTCCTCTTATCCGATAATTCTAGTACTAAAGCGCACTGAATAAATGTATTTCCGTATATGTGAGTACCTATGAAGATACATAAATAAAAATATGTCAAATGTGGCAATTGTATATGTAGATGCATAGCAAAAAACTACCCACTGCGACACTAACCACAATTGCATCACATTTACTTCCAAGGTCCATATCTTTTGCGAGTTGTAACCGAGGAAATGAGCACATCCTGCACATATTTAGGATTTATATTTTTCTAATTGAAAAGAGTTTACGAAATAAATTTCATCGAAATCATATGAAATTTATAGTTTCCACCCACAAGTACAGTAGGAGGCTCTTCAAACAAGCTAAGCGAACAAGTCTTTGGCAACCCTACAAGGATGCACTCAAATATTTCAAGAAGGCCATAAAGAGAGAAACGCGAATCGTGGCAGAAATTCTGCGGGAAAATAGATGAGAACTCTGAATCCAATAGGCTGAGAAAAGTTTTGTCGAAATCTCCATCAATTATGAACTCTATCCAGAAGCCTATGGCTGACTGGACGTCATCATGTTACGAAATGCTGGAGATCTTTATGCGCACTCACTTTCTGGGCTGCTCGGACGACACCTCCGGCCCTTCGCCTGGTCCTAGGACTCAATCATCCCAATGTGATACCGTAAGGGTCGTCGTAAGTTATGAGAGGCTGGAAGGGGTCACAATGCCCTTATAGCACCACAAATCTCCTAGACTTGACGGAATCCCGCCCAACTAAAGGAACTAAAGACATACTATGCCCTCTGCTTTCTAAGATTTTTACAAACTGCCTAACCCTACTTCCGCCCCTACGGCAACCTATCACCATTTATTTTGACAGCCAGGCTGCTATCAAATCTGCCAAGTCTAACGGAACAACGTACAAAGTAGCCGTAGAATGCTCTCAACATGCTGGCATTAAAATTCTCCATGACTATTGTATGGATCCCTGAACACAGAGCCATTCCTGGTAACTACCTGGTAACCGATGAGCTGGGAAGGAGGGGGTGAAAATATCTGAGCTCAATTCTCCTCAAAACGCGTGCATACCTGAAACCTCCTGCAAACACAGACTAAAGCCCAAATTCATCGAAGAGTCTGTGGGAACCACCTGACATACCATAAGGCAAATTTGGTAAAAGATTGATGTAAGCGATCCATACCTCTCACTCGGCTGGACCGCTCTACTCTCAGATTGGTAGTCGGGGTAATTACCAGACACTGCCTGATAGGCACACACGGAAAAAGGTTAGGATAACCCACCAACGATTTTTGTTGCAGTTGCAAAGACGAAGAAGAAGTGGAGATCATCGAGCATTATCACTGTCATAGCCCCGACCTGGTCAACATGCTTAACAAGTTTTTGAACAAATACTTTCTATATTGTTGACCTGAACTCGGCGAATGTCCTCGAATTTTGTATGCTATATAAAACGCACTCGGTAGTTCATTTACTAACGTAGGAAAAAAACAAATGGCTTCAGCCAGTGGTTAGTATCACAACGAGCTTTTCCAGCCTAGTAGTGCTCTGCGCGGTAGCAGCCACACTAACGGCCACTTTTTTGTTTCGCAGACTCCACACAATGGTTTGAGTTAGACAGTTCCAACGTGCCACGAACGAGACAAACATTTTAAGGGACTACATTTAATGCTGGAGTCACTGGCAGCCACTTTTACTTAACCTAACCCTCATAGTGCGACATAGCTCGCAGGCCAAAGCGTAGGCGCTGTTGTATCTGTTTTGCCAAGTATCCAGTACAGCTATCAATAGTTATGAATTTAATAACTGCTCTTTATTTATTCTCTTTGTCATTTTTCTTACTAAAATGTTTTAAATAAATTTAATTTTTTTCTTTACAGGTAAATATTGGCATATCTCAACAAATTCTACTTATTTTGCCGTTAAAAGCACTACAAAGATTTATAACGGTAGCAGGTAGCAAAAAAAACATGCATTGGGCGGAGTAATTTTTTCGGAGCAAAATTTTCGAACAAATTGTATAGCAAAATCAAATTTTACGATTAATTCTAAGCAAAAATGGTGAACAAATTATATACCAAAAATTATGTTTTACCCTCCCAATTTTCAAGAGAAAAACCGGTGTATTGTAACTCTTTTCACCGAAATTTAATTTTCCTTGTACCAAAAAAATTTCTACTTTCTCAGTTATGTGAAGTAGTTCCCTAAATGTGAAGAAAAAAACAAAATTTTGTAAATGAAAAATTAATTACGTTAAGAAAAATCTATATTGCACTGATTTTTCTTTTAAAAATTTTTGTTTGGTCACCATTTTTGCTTAGAATCGAACAAAGATCCACCTCTGTCATACGTTTTTTTTTAACTTAAATTACTCCGCCCTAATATACATTTATTAAACATTTCCATACGATTTTTTTTATTCTTTTTTAATTAAAACTACTTCAGCATCGCAGTAGGATTAATTTTAGACTCTATAAATTATAATTAAATATACATTATAATATTACACTATTGCCACATAACGTATGTTAAATTCGCTTGAGCATTTTTCCACAGCACACTTAGTACAGTGTCTTTTTTCTACGCGTCTGCAACCGACAATTAGTAGTGGCAATAAAGAAAAGTTTCCATAATATTTATTACTTTGTAATGCATGGCATACACTTAAAAGCATTTGCGCAGATAAACACATGTATGTATATAAGCACACGTGAGCACGCAACAGCAGCAGCAGCAGCAGCAGCACAAAACACACTCCATCAACGAAAATCCCAGCGAGACCAGCATAAAGTACTTTTTACGAGCAATTTCAGCTTAAATTTAATGTCTTTTTTATATGCGCATACGAGCACCGCAAGCGCACAACCACATACTAATAAATATATGTATACTTACATACATATACATATGTCTAAACACTAGCGCTCTCATGCTGATCAAAAAAAGGGCAGCGGTGAACGAACTATGCTGACATCTCAATTCACTGGCAAACGCGTGTGCGCTGGGGCGTATGAGTGACATCAGTGCATTAATGCAGGACGCAAACAAATTTGAATGAGCAGCGCCTACAAATACACACGTGGCGCGCAAGCAAAGCAAACATCTAAATTTACTGTCTGTCTGAATGAGTAGCACCAGCGTTTGTGGTGAGGAAAGTGGCGGCCGTTAGGAGGGCGTTTTTTTTTTTTTTTTTTTTGGGTTATAAGTATTTATATCAGTTTGATATGGGAGCATCATAAAAATGAGGGTGATGTCAGTTTCAAGAAGCTGAAAATGGCATAAATGCGATAAAAATTACTGTCAATCAATTCAATTTTATATACTACAGATTATATTACCGCGAGATTTCTATAAATTCATGCATGACTTGACTGCTGAGTAGCCAATAAAACCTCCTATTATACATCTTTAACTACATAGAAAAAATTTTCTGAAACTTTATAGAGTTGAATTTCTATGCTAAATATTTTCCAGTCATACCTAGCTTTAAAGGCTAATATTAGCCAACTACAACAGTGCGCCTTCAACGCTTAGGGCAATCTGTAATACATGCAGCTGCCGCAACCGCATACCCAACCACCGTTATATTACTTTTGCCACTCGCGCTGACATGCAGTTGCATCGCATTGCCTTAGGCGCCATAATATATCATCACGCGTGCCTGCCATTGCATGTGGCATACAACAAATTCACTACATGACACCTCACCTCGCATACAGTCACAAGCGCTCGCGCCGTATACAAGCTGACTGCAGTTTAAATTCGCTGAGCTGAACAGCGTGTCGAATCGGTGCAGCGCGACACAAAGCAACCGAGGCAACTGAGGCAGCAAGGCAACTGGAAAGCCGCATGCAAGCACCCGTCGCCAGCCGCAAAAGCCTCCGGCGGCATACACCCGCCATTCTGTGTGCGCGACTGCATGGACATCATAAGTACTACATACATATATGTATACAGAATACATGCGCAAGTCTAAATGAAAACCAAAGTGACTGTTGGTGGTGGCGAAAAGCGACAAATGTGTCACAGCGCCGGCCAGATGATAAATTGAATTGTGCCGCTGCCGCTGCCACAAGCGCTGGTGGCTTGGTATAAAAGGTTTATTGCCACATAAATATGCACTGACACCTATGTGCATATACATATGCGGTTATTCGTACCTATGCCGGCATTGTATGCGCAGCCAAATATGGGTATTACGAACTCACAGCCATATACACGTATCATATGCATCTACCCTGCCAGAAATTGGATCAGTTCAGCGCCAGTTAAATATATTTTCTATCTAAACGACTGGCGAATTTACATTGCGTTGCCATTTTCGGTGAAAAATTGCTCAACTGGATTATTTCGAAAGCATTTACAATGGCTTATAGCCTATTTCCACCAAAATCTTAACTGCCGTTTGGTTAGGTTAGGCTGTTGTGGCAGACACTTAGTGGAAGTGAGCTATTGATTTTGAAAACGCCACCAGGCGAAGGTATTGATATATTTATACTGCAGCCAAACTATTTAATCTAATAAACAGAGCTGAAAATTTGGAGCGATTTGTTTCTTGCAGGATACCTTCGTACAAATCCTTGTACTCGTATGTAAATACGCTCACATAAGCAAGTTTCTCGACGCCAGCTCACACAACAAAATTCAATTTCATTGCCGCTCTTGTTACCCCGTTGGTCTCTTTTCTAGCCTATGGCACTTTTCTCCTCCCTTCCAGTCCTTCGCTTATTTGCTTCTTCATTATTCTGCGTCCATACAATAAATTGCAATGTCAATGTCAGGTATATTCGCGTTGGCAAAATGTGCTGCGAAATTGTGTGGCAGCACGCATGCATTCAGAATATCGGCCGTAGGGAGCATATTACGCCAAGGAATAATCGTATTTACCAAAGTCTGCACAATTTTAAACCAATTTTGTGAAATAAAAAAAATGACCTCTGCGTATTTGTGCCTTATATGCAGGAAGAAAAAGGAAGGCAATTTCTTGCCTGAGAGCTAGCTGAAAAGACATTTTGAAGTGAAACTTCTCTAGCGGCAGTTGATTGGTTCGGGGTAAATCAACGGAAATCGCACACGGAAGTAGTCCAACGGAAATACCACACGGAAATGGTTGGGGCTGAAACAAATGTATGCACATGCTATTAATTTAACAAAAACTTGCAAATAAAAGTTTAAAGAATAACACTTAGAAAAAGACCTATACATGAATGAAAGTAAAGGTGAGTACGTACATAGATAAAGAAAAGGATAAAGGCAAAGGAAAAAATAACAACAAAAACGAAGATGCGTAAACAAAAAGGCAAAATGAAGATCAAGGTAAATTTAAACACTTTACTTATTATAAGGGCAAAGGTGAAGGGGCATATGTAGATGAAGAAAATGATAAACATAGGAGTAAAAACAAAGATAAAATTAAAGAAAAAGATGGGGATGAGGATAGCGATAAAAGTAAAGATGAAGATAGAGGAGGAAAGATTAAAATAATGGTAATTATAGAGAAAAGGATATAGAGACAAAGACTCAATCTTTGTTTCGGGATTTTAGAGATTTACGGGATTCTTGGAACTTATCGATATAATAATCGATATTTTTAAAGGTTTTGTTATCGATATTTTAATCGATTTTGTTATCGATATTTTTATCGATTTTGATATCGATATTTTCGGAACTTATCGATATTTTTATCGGGTTTGTTATCAATAGTTTTTCCGATCTTGTTATTGATATTTTTCATCGATCTTGTTATCGATATTTCTGATCAATATTTTTTATGGATATTTTTAACGATTTTGTTATCAATTTTTTTACCGATGTTTTTATCGATATCATTATCGATTTTTTATCGATATTTTTTGTCGATTTTGTAACCGGTATTTTTATCGATTTTGTGATCGTTTTTTTTTGTCCATTTTGTTATCGATATTTTTCATCGAATTTGTTATCGATAATTTTATCGACATTTTAGTCGATTTTATTATCAATATTTTTATCCATTTTGTTATCGATATTTTTACCGGTTTTGTTATCGATATTTTGATGGATGTTACTATCGATTTGTTTATCGATAGAGTATAAAAATAAAGATAAAGGAAAACAAAATAAAATAAATGTAATCAGAATGAACAGGGTGAAAGAGATAAACTTGTGTCAAAATATGTCGGCAAATTTTGGCGTCAAAATATGACGTAGTGAAAATCATCCTTAAGCTTCACTTCTCCAATGCGTCTCAGGCGCACTTACTTTTTTATTGTACCAATTGTACTGTGAACTGAGGAGAGCTGAGGTTAATGAGTTGGGACGAGTTGAGGTGAGTTAAGGTGTGGTAACATTAGTTGGAGTATGTAGAATTGGGGTGCGTGGAAGTGAGGCGAGGTGAATTGAGTTGAGTTGAGATGAAATGACGTGACTTGGGGTGAACTGATAGATGTTAGTTGCGGTGAGATGAGGTTAAGAGAGCTGTGTAAGAGATCTTAACATAATATTTCAGCTAAATAGCAAGTTATATTTGATTTTTAAAACGGGTAGCAATCCTCTACAATAATATTTTCGAGAAAAATCTTTCTCTCTCTTTTTTTAATTTCACGCCGATATTGTAACGTTGCATTTAACCTCTCATTAAAATGTTCCAGCGTTTAGTTTGTTGCAAACACCTTCGAAAATCTTTATTCATAAAGCTTAGCTTAGCCTCTTTAGAAACAGGCCCTAAAACAAAAGTCTCTGGTTTGAAATGCATTTAAAAATATTTTATTCAGCTTGTCAACTAAATAGATTTTGAATGACTAAACAGGCAGATTGATGTTCTCATGAAAACAAAGGCTGATATCACAGCCATCCAAGAAATTTGATAGACGACGCAGGCGTAAAATGCGTCGGGTCTTGCAATGTCTGCTCCAGCTGCCAAGGAAAGCTGTGCAAAATTGGTGTTTTATTTGTGGTAGGAGAGAGACTCCATCGTCGAGTGTTGTCGTACATCCCAGTAAAAGAGCGTCTAGTCACAATAGGCATCAAAGGGAGACTGTTCAACATCTCGCTAATTTGCGACCACACTGTGATGGAAGAGAAGGGAAATACTTGCATGGAACTCTTCTCTTCATAGCTGAAAAAAACACAAATGAATGAAAAATATAAAACATTTTCTTATAAAATGAATGAAGTTTAAAATTAATTGAAACGGATAGTAACACACCCACTTAAAATAAAAGCGTAACAGTTTTTTTACGACTCTGTTGGTGTACTCTTAACACATACTATGTGTATTTATGCTACTCTGCTTTTGAGTGGCAACTGTAATTAATGCAATTATGTAAAAGACATGTGCAAAGGGAACCACAGAATAAAGTAAGTGCGAAGCAAGCGCACATTTCTACATACGTACATACATACGCTAATATAAAACAGACGCCTGCATATTGAAGTATGTAAAATTATAAAACTACTTAAAAGCGAAAAGGTACTCTTTTTCATTCAGTACTCTGAGCCAGAGACCAGGGCCATGCGATCAATGGGGCCTCTAGTTCCTGCAAAATCAATGTATACTGAGCAAATGAAGCTATCTTCTCCTCTTTTTGCTAACAGCAGAGGGCGCTAAAGTCGGAAAATTTCTGAGGTAAAACTGTGGAACGGAAAAGCGATTTTTACTGTATTGCAAAAAAAATGTCAATAATTCAGTTTTCAGTGTTTTCAGTGAAACTTAATAGTTTTATTTACTACTATACGTACAAAAAAAAGAAATAATTCCTGATAAATGTTTTTTATGGAGCAGTTGTTTGTGCTATCGCAAAACTTTTGAGATGTTTTTTTTGGAATTCCCAATGTTGCTAAAGTTTGGTAGGGCGTAATAAAAAACATTATAAAAGTAGGTACCTAATTTTTTATTGACTACTTTGATACGTTTTGCTTTAATAGAATCTGTGAGGAAGTTTTAGATTTTCTTGCCGGAACTGTAATAATTATATGCATTTTTAAAGCCGTATTTCTTAAGTTTCAGAAAAAGTTAAAAACAGTTAAGTTTATGGTGTTGCCAAAATTGAAAAAATTAAGGTCTTAATTTTGTTTTTTAATACCTACTATAAAAGATGAACCTAGTTTTGATGTGGTGTATAATTTTGGAAGTATTAACAGTTTTTTTGGCGGCAACCCTAAATTGTTACAAATTTTGGCAAAATTGAAAACATTCATGTAAATAAAAAGTAGGCGAATTTTTTATGTTTCATTCAGATACTTCGTCAAGAGGCCTAGCAACTACGTAGTCAGAAAAAAGTTTAAAATTTTCTGCCAGAAATTGGAAATTTGGTATTTTTTAGAAACATCTAAATTTTCTAAATTTACAAGGACAAAAAATATTACATATAATATTAAATATTATATATTAATACATGAAAATCTCGTTTCACAAAACAAAAAAAAATTCAAAACGAAATTACGGGGATTGATTGAATAATATATGTATAATACATTGACGCTTACACACATGTAAGTGTTTGGCCGAGCTTCCCCTCCGATTTGTGGGCTCTGCGGAGTGGTAGCACGCATTTCTATCCACTACACCACAGTGGCCGCCGCGGGATTGATGGAAGTCTTATTGATAATTTTGGCATAATATTAGGAGTTGTATCCTGCGGAATCCCGGTTAATGTTAGAACGTTTAAGGAGCTGCTAAATATTATTCAATATACGTTTTAGTAATTACATGGGTGTGATGTTTTGGACAATTTTAACTTGTCAATAATTAATAAGAAATCAAAAAACGTTTTAATAATTTTACGAATTAAAAAACGTTAAAAAAATAAACCCACCTTTCACTAAAAAAAAAAATTGGTTAAAAATATATGAGTTTGAAGAAATTGAGATATACATTAAAAAAAACAACATTATAAATTGTATTTAAAATAAGTTATCTTATTTATTGAGTAAATTTAAAAAAAATTTTATTTATGATCCTTTTTAAAGAAAATATCCATGTATTTATTATTATTAAATAAAATAAATAAAAATAAATTTTTTTTCAATAACTAAAATTCATAAGGGAGGTAGTCATTTCCTGATACCAAATGAAACAAAATTCTCCAAGGAGTTAAAAAGTAAAGTATGAAGCCAAAATAATTTTTTTAAATCAAGGATGTATGGGAGGTAGTCCCGTCCTTGCACCGATATTGCCGAAACATCGAATTTGTCTTAATTTACATATTCCTAAGCAGCACAACAAATTTCATTTTTCTGCGATAACTACGATAATTTTGCCGATTCACTATATGCGGGCGAAGCACTGTGCGGCGTGGCCAAGTGGTTGGAAGTAAAGTGCGCACCACTGCATCGGTCCAGTATTCGATCTGTGATTTTACCGTCATTCAAATTTTTTATTTTTCTAATTTCTAAACAAATATGTATGCGCCAAATATCTATTAATTTATTCCAACGCGTAGTTAGAGAGAGGAGAACCTCGGCCAAACACTAACATATATTATTATTAGTCAGAGAAATTTATATTTTAGCTAAGCGTTTAACCATATTAAGTAGAGATTCCGGATATTTGCTAAAAAAAACTAAATTTAAGTGGCCCGCCTGTGACATCTTCTTTGGGTATATCCTGGCCCAGCTCTCGACGGCCCTGCATGTAACTAGGTATGTGCATAAGTATTTGTTAAGAGTAAGAAAAATCACCATCAACTGCAAATACTTATATAGCCAGCTCCTACTACGTTCTTACATACATATGTAATTGTGGCTCTTTGCACATAGCTATGTAAATATGTATTTACGTAAGTATGTATGTAAGTATTAATGTACCTCAATCATGAGCATACATATCACGATTTATGTATTTACATGCCATGCTGAGAGCATATCTGCTTGCAATACAAGATCAAGACCATATCAAAATGCTCGTAGCAACTTATGAATTTTCACAAGCGCATATTTGATGCAGCAACAACAAGCTAAGAATGCTTTTAGCGCAGAATAATTTAACTGGAAAACTTTTGCAATATATTTTACTTATACCTTGATGTATGCATTGAAATCGATGCATATACATACATATTCACATGTGTAGCTATAAAACCTTAAAATCTGTCAAAAAATTGCATTTGATTCAGCACGAACGAAACTTGCCAGAGCATAAAATTCACTTTTACATACCACTCAAACAAACGATCGGAAAATTTACATAACAATTTGTTTATCACTGCAAGCTAATGAGAAAAATTAATCCAAGGAAAAATACATACATATGTATATGCATACAAACCAATTGTCAACAAAACCGGAGTATCCCTGCAGAAAATCTGACTGAGTCAGACATAGTGTAGAACTGGCACTTTTACCGAGAGTACTATTTAGTTCTAGCTCAGTACCCAAGCAATGCTTTCAACTGTCCAGTTTTACACGGCGATGTCATTGGCGGTGGTAATTGTCGCCCAGTGCATTACTTTGCAATTTGTTTTTAACCGGTTCCGTTTTGGACAGGTTTTTTTATAAGAAAACGTTTTTATGATTCGATTTTTGGATATTTTTTTCGTTTTTTCTTTTCTTTTACAGATTTCATTTTTGTTAAATATTTTATTAACAAAGAAATTATTGTAAGCTGCATGCAACAATTGAAATTCATTAAATTTGAAAACCCACAACTGCCTCCACCGCGATTTGAACTTGCGACCACCGATGCTTGAGTCGGCGGTGGTCTTCTCGCTGAGCTACGTCCATATTGTACGAGTAGTGAGCATTTGCACATATACATACGGTGACCATCCGTCCTTTATTTTAAAGGACAGTCCTTTATTTTAACCCCCTGTCCTTTATAATTTTTTTTTTCAAAATAAAGGACGCCTTTTGTCCTTTATTTCTTAAACTGTCCTTTAAATCAGCTCTGCATTTTTGGAGGTAAATTTTTAAACACAGAATATGAAAAATAAAAATGTCCCTTATAAAATGTAAAGAAAACCTTCGCCAGTTTGTTTCGCACCCAACTTAAGGATTTCTATTTAATCAGTAATCTTTGTACAATCTATTAAGCGCACAGTTCCACTGAAAGTGAACAATAAACCCCCTGTTGCACAGTGGTTCCTGGAGCCTTCATTTTTCACTTAATTTGATTAACTTTTTTTATGAAAGCTTACAATATTTGCAAGAGATCAGTTGGGCCTAATTAGTGAATTTTTATTTGATTATAATAAATTTTTTGGTGCAAAATGCAAAAAGGTGGCAATTTAAAAAAAAAATATTCTCCTGTTCCACTAGTTGAAAACAATTGTATGGTTCTTTTAAAACGAAAAAATTACACAAAAAAAGAAAAGTTAATAAATGTTACATAACAAAAACTAGTTGAAAACAATTGTATGGTTCTTTTTTTAAATGAAAAAATTACACAAAACAAGAATGTTTGAAATGTTATAAAAAAAATGTTCACCAAAATAAATGTATTTTTTTTGTTTTTTGTTTTTAGTAAAAATTGGTTGAAAAATCAAGGCTCCGAAGAATTATGAATATTAAATTCCAATTTTGTACCTCTGTGTGCTGGCTTTGGCGTGTAGTATGAATTATGGTAAACGCATTTTGGCAGCAAAGGATGGCGAAGTCCTTGAAAAGGATTTGGTTTCATTTTTCGAAATCGGTTAATGAACTGGTAATTATTTGAGTTAAATTACGATATAGGAAAGTACTTTTATCATACAAGCTGTCTGTATGTATTCCCAAATCATTTTGAAAAAAAAATATCCTTTATTTTACGTTGGTTAATATGGTCACCGTACATATACACCGCAAGTTTCAACTGTCCTGCTCTGCATCCGTTTTGTACTAGTTCAGAGATAGTTCTGAACTACCGCTTTATCAGACTGTCTCTAAATTTTACTGCAGGGACGCTACTTCACTTGAACACGCACTGATTTTCTTTCAAAAGCTGATGGCTGATTGAAAGATCGACCTATCTCGGCAGCCAGTTCAAAAACGCCCTATTTCAGAAAACTTATCAAGAAAGCGCTATTTCAGAATTGTATTGAAAAACACCCTAACTCAGAATTTAATTGAATAGCGACCTATCTCAAACGAAAGTACATTGCAAATAAGCTGAGATAGAGCGTTTTTGAACCGAGTCACTTATACTCAATAGTAAGTTTCTGAACAAACAGTGTGATCCCATGTTCGTGGACTTAAGTTTATATAGCCACAACTTTCTCTTAGTCCTGATATAATAAAGCAAGTGCTATCAACCTGGAGTTATGGGTTAGGCTGTGGTGGGCCAGTTTTTATACCATTTGAGTGGTCAAAATTTTATTTAGACTGTTTTCTAGAAACAGAAGTGGTTAGTTAGGCTAATGAAATGTTGTAGCTAGTACTTAGGTTTTTGAAAATCTGAGTCTTATAAAAAATTTCCACAAAAACTAACATTCTTGTTTGAATTTTTCGAAAATTGTTTAGCTTGCAATTTTATAGCCGTTTAAATATTAGTAGAATGAATTTTAAGTGCATTCAAGAAAAGTTTCAACCGGCGAAAATTGGTTGGACAAAAAGTTGGATAATCGTTAGTTTAGGCTTCTGGATTGCGCATTGTTTTTAAACAGAGATGGCCGAAATGAAGGATTCATCCAGTTGACTACTTATCTTAGCGGTTAGAAAGGTTTAAATTTAGTGTGATAGCTTTAGTAGACTGCACTTCTCTATCGGTTGGCCACCAAGTTAGGCTGGTTTGAGTACCAGGCTACTTTACAGGTAAATGCAAGGCTCCTGAACTTTCTAGGCAGGGCAACAGCAAGCTTCTTTCCATTGGCAGGGTGGGTACAGAAGTTCCTGTGAGAATTTACGACCTAATGCTGGATAGTTGGGTTTTTAGTCGGCTCACTGATCGTCGTACGACAACCCCGACTTTCTACGTTGCAAGGTCATTTTACCGATGCTGAAACGTAGGGGATCAAAGTAGCTGATTTAGCTAACCAAGCGCCGCCGATTGAAACTCTTGCAGTATGACTTAACACCCTCTGTGACTTCAATATACCTGATACGTTTGGAGAACAACGAGGTGGAATCAACTCAACACTTTCATTTCAGCTGCCCTGCTTTTGCTAGGCTAATTCGTAATGGTACCTTATTAAATTAAAATCGCCGAGAAGCTGTCTTTTTGGATATTAGCTATCTGCGGATCTTCAAGCCATTATATTGCTCGCAGTTACCATTCAAGAAAAACTCTATGTCTATATTCAGTGGTAACACGATAGATAATAAATTCTGTATCTTTTATGGAGCCGCTAGCAGGAATTCTACCTAAACTCAGCGAGATAACTGAATCGCATTTAAAAGAAGAATAGCTTCGTTAAAACACTTTTTTCTTATGCCAAATCTTCACTAGGGATTGAAATTACAAAAAAATGTTAGACATTTAAAGAATGTCATGTGGAAATTAATTTAATGACTTTTTTTAATGCAATGACATGAATATTTTTTAATGCTCAACTTTGCCATTAAATCTTTTGTCATTTAATACCTAGTGGAAATCCAGCGTTATACTTGATACACCAAGTAACGTACTTAGCACCCTATTCACTCTCTGTGACTGCCAAATCAGCAGTCATAGTTAGTAAAGTGGATTTCTGCGCATACTACAAATTAATTAAATATTTTTTCCTGTAAATATTTTGCTTTGATTGCTGAAATATAAATTTTCCAATTGCCAGTGAATATTTTCGATCGATTTATCTTTGTAGTTACATTTATTATTAAACCACATTTTTTTTAATTCTTAATCATTTTGTGCAAAAGCGTGTGAAATATTTTCCTTTTTAAGCAGATTGCGAATTTCAAACACTTTGCTCATATTTGTGTAAATGCAGCATCAAAATTAACAGAAAGCATACTACAGCTGCAACTGCAGCAATTAAAATCCATTTAATTTTCCAGAATCAGCGTTGTATGAAAATGTGTAAATAAAAAGGAAGAATCCAAACAATAAAAGCGTGAAAAACATTAAAAAATTTTGTGGTCACTTCATTGCGGTGGTTTTGTGGCCGCGTGCACGAATGCCCACCTGTCGTAGATGTGTGTGTGTTTTTTTTTAAATTTATATACTTATGTATGTATATATTTATATATATATTCCAACACTTTGTGCTCAAGCTAATATGTAATAGTAGTACGGCAATGAACACACCTGATACTTCTCCAAAGTCCCAGTGCGGACACCGCAGAGTCTGGGCATCACCGATCTGTCAATTAAAGACCACACAAAATATTTGGGAGTAGTTTTAGATAGCAAGCACTTGTGGTGGAATGCGGCGAACAAGTTCTCCTATTTCCAATCAGTGGAGAAGGTTCAGCGTCTCCGGCATTTGAGGAACAAAGGTTCCATGCGATGATATGACAATCAAATCAAAAATAAACAGAAGTGAATAGCTAGGCGGCAATTTATGCAATTACCTCATACGGTAATTCATCCAGAAGCATCATTCACCGCTGGGAAGCCATTGTTGACCGCATACAGAAGGCTGTATATCTATTCGGTGTTCGAAAACAACGTTAACCAGGGTAGCAACTGCCAAGAGCCCCACCAGTCTTACTCTTGAACAGAAAATCTACATTCTCAGACCAATGCAACACATGTAGAACGAAATGGACGATAATATTAGTTTAGGTAGTTCAGGGCTAGATGGAATGAGTTAACCACCTGCAAATATTCAAAAGGTTGACCTGAAATTATAACTGAAGTTCGCAAGAAGCGTTGCCATCCCTTGTGATATTTACTTTAACGCTTTGAATCGGCCGGTCAATGTGTGTCTCAACGCCATTCAGTTTAACATAACCTAACCTAATACTATGTAACATGCTGTAGTATTTTGAAACGAACTCCCGCTGTGCCTTGCGCAATTAGTTTCGATGTTGCATTATCATCAGTATAGTTTTAATAAAGGCAGCTCCTTCTACTTAAATGCATAACATAAGTAAGCGTACCTCATTTAGTTTCGCCCATTCACTTGCGGCAGTTTGACTTCTTTAGGTTCTTGTTATTATAATAGATAATTCGCGTAACCAGCTACGCTAAGTGCACATCCTAGTCAAAAACGAAAGCATACACAAAGAGAAAAATATCGATAGCAAAAGCGATAATAATAGCGATAACAAAATCGGTAAGAATATCGATAAAAAAATCGATAAAAAAATCGATTACAAAATTGATAAAAAATATATTACAAAATCGATAAAAAATCTATTAAAATATCTATACCAAAATCGATAAGTTTCAAAAATATCGATAGCAAAGTCAATAGCAATATCGATAAAAAATTCGATAACAAAATCGATACAAATTTATTAAAATAGCTAACGGGTGATTTTTTTGAGGTTAGGATTTTCATGCATTAGTATTTGACAGATCACGTGGGATTTCAGACATGGTGTCAAAGAGAAAGATGCTCAGTATGCTTTGACATTTCATCATGAATAGACTTACTAACGAGCAACGCTTGCAAATCATTGAATTTTATTACCAAAATCAGTGTTCGGTTCGCTTTACGTCCGATTTATGGTCTACATAATCGACCAAGTGAGCAAACAATTAATGCGATTGTGACCAAGTTTCGCACTCAGTTTACTTTATTGGACATTAAACCAACCACACGAATGCGTACAGTGCGTACAGAAGAGAATATTGCGTCTGTTTCTGAGAGTGTTGCTGAAGACCGTGAAATGTCGATTCGTCGCCGTTCGCAGCAATTGGGTTTGCGAAACACATTTCGAACCGAACACTGATTTTGGTAATAAAATTCAATGATTTGCAAGCGTTGCTCGTTAGTAAGTCTATTCATGATGAAATGTCAAAGCATACTGAGCATCTTTCTCTTTGACACCATGTCTGAAATCCCACGTGATCTGTCAAATACTAATGCATGAAAATCCTAACCTCAAAAAAATCACCCGTTATAACAAAATCGATAAAAAATATATAGTTTATTATATCGATAAGTTCGATAGCAAAATCAATAGCAATATCGATAAAATTTTCGATTCCAATTTATTTTTTTTAAATTTCTATAAAAAAAAATGTTGAAGCAAAATAGTTGAATAAAAAAAGTTTTAGGAAGAACGAAGTACCCCTTTTAGTGATTGGTCGTATGCCTCGTGAGTCTGACATACCAAATTTATACTTATAATTATAATACTTCAGAATCAGAAAAAAAGCATGCAAGCTGCATGCATATGTATACTATAGATACTTGCTTATTTAGTAAGCAATGTTGAAAGCACAACAATGGTAAATTTTATTTCTCTTAACGTGGCTAAATATGTTTGGTGCATAAGTATTTGGTAGCTAATAGAAACGCTTCAATGACCTTCATACACTTTCGCATATCCTTTGAAATATATACTAATATATTCTACCGGGGTAAATGGGGTAGATAAGATCGGGTATATAAATACATTCATATGTTAAATATATGCCAGCGTGTTAACGTAATTGTGCACAAATGCTTGCATGTGTGCCGGTATTCGTACGTACGGCCTTTCGCATTCAGGTGAGTGAGCATTTTATTATACGATTCATGCACTGTGAGCGATGCTTCAACATGCAGGTGGCATGCCTCCGACCAGGCGCGGCAAGGGGTGAATGATAGAAAAATTACTTACAATAGACTGATTAGAAAATCACTTCCATCCACTTTTACTTAAATATGTAGCTCAGTCGTTGAGCAATTTCACGTGTGCACCACCCTGCCAGTGCTGTAGGTGTTGCTCCTTCTGGCTATCCGCATCCTGCTGTGCGAGGCACACACTTAATTTTTCATTCTCATCCCCAGGCAGTGTACTGACTGACTGGTAGCAGCGCTCGAGCATCATCAGTGTCGTATAACCAGTTGCCAGCTGCCTAGCTATACCGTTACTGCTTAGCGCCACTACTTTACTTCCGCAGCCCTCTTTTACACCATCCTTGACTTGTGAGCCCGTAATGGCTATGCCAGCATCAATATCCTTCCTATCAACCTTTTCGCAGTAAGCATCAATGGCAGTGCAACACTGATTGCTGTTAAGGCATTGAAAACAAAAAAAAATTACTAAAAGAAAAGCAGCAAAAGCATCTAAAGCAATTCATTTTATAAATTTGCAAGTAAATGTACATATGCGCTTGTATGCTGTGTAGATGAATGCGTATGTACTAAAGGAAGATTTATAGAATACAAACAATGGTGTAAATGTGCTCAACCTGCAAACACAATTTCCCCAACGTACACCCAGTGCCAAGCACCACTGATAGTTACAATGACAGCTGGCTGAATCGCTGGCTGTGATTTCAGCTATGCCTCGACAACTCGATTCACCCCACCTGTTGCCTATCAAATAGTCACCTCGGTGATTGTGCTGGAGCTGTTGGAATGGTATTGAAAGTGCTCTATGCCAGTTAAAATTTCTGTTGCAGTTACAGCAGCATGCAATAAAGAGTGGCAAGTTTGGCAGCTGAGAAGGGCCGCTGGCAGACGTTGCTCGGAGAGCTAACTCACACCTTGCCAAACCCGGTCACACGCTGCGTCAGCTTTTCACACACTTATTATATGTGTCAGTTACTTTGTGTGTGTGTGTGTGTGTGTGTGTGTGGGTAGATGGAAGATGGCAAAGTCAGGAGGGTCGTGCGCAAGTGCAAATAAGTAAACTTTTACGCTTAACTGTCATTCTAGCACCACACTTGTTGTGCACTGCATCAATGCATTCAACAACAATGCGTTCAACCAGAAGCGGAAACAACAACATTATCATTATAGGGTTTAGATAGCATGAATGTAGATTCCTTGAAGAGCGACCATTTATTCGAGGAAGGTGAGAGTTGATTAAAGTAAAATAATACAAACAGTTGTTCATTTAAAGTGGAGATATTTATGTATTTAAGTAAGTTCAATCGTTAACTTTCAAGGTGTTAAATAAATTCGCACATCTTTACTTAGCCATTAAGCACCGACTTGAAGGCGGTAGTATTATTGAAAGTATAACGAGCACTGTTTCATTGAATAACAAACAAAATATGAGTCACCAAGTCGGAGATGTTCTATCTTTTGGTTGCATTACCGACTTCCGGTTTCGAAAAAAATCTCCGACCAAAAGTTATGTATTTTTGTCCGCAGAAACCAAACCTGTGATAAAAATATGTATCCTATAGAAAACGACTTCCGGTCAGTTAAGCTCACTTCCGGTCGAAACCTGAAGTCGTTAATACTCCCAAAATATAGATCATCCCTAATTTGGTAGGCCTTATTTTTGCGTTTTTCAATTAAAAAAATCCTTTCCCTCCCTTTAAGAGGTGGTGGACGGGTGGTCTAAGACACCCTGCATAGGTGATAAAAATTCATTAACAAGTTTTTAATCGTTCATTATTTCTCCTTTGGAACCAACTACAAAGACAATAGCTTGCGTGTGGCACCTGCCACGTTAAAAGAGTTTCAATAAAGGGCTAAATTTACCCTCGAGTGAATGAGAACCAAAACAAAATGCCCAAGGCTGTTTCCGATTTATAGTGGGGGAGAGACTCGGTTTTAGTTCATATTGTAATAAAACAGAGTTTCTAGTTTTTTAACCTATAATTTTATTTGCATCTATTTATTCTTAAATTCATTGGATCTTAAAACTAACGTATATAAAAACACGCGAAATCAATCGTAGGAAGTTTCATTCGTTCTGTCATTAGATAACTTTAAAATGGAACTGTATCTCAATTCCCATTCGTACTGTCCTTAGGTATGTAACTTGATAATGAAAATTGCTGCATCTTTTAGGCGCATCATTATTACATAGTTACATCCCAAGCTAATAAAAGCGAGGTAAAAAAGGCAGCGATTTAAAAATGGAGAAATATTTACGGCTACCCCTTATATCCAGACAAGAACGTCTTTTAATTTGGTGGAAACATGATGGCAAAGAATTTCCAAATTTGCTTAAACTGGCAATGAAGGATCTCTGCGCACCACCTTCCTTAATGAACTCAGGCAGCGTGTTTAGTGCATCGGCTAACATTTATGTTGAAAATAGATATAGATATTCGCCCGATAATTCGGAAATTCTTCTTTTCATATTTAAAAGTATTAAAATTGTTAGCTTTAATTACTAATGGTATCTAACATTAAATATTTAGGATTATAAAAATGCAAAAAAAAAAATAAAAATTTTAGAATTAATAATCTTTTTCTATCTTCTGTAATCGAAATCCGGAAATCCGGCCGGATAAGCCAAATTCCGGATATCTACCGGATACCCGGCACATCCCTAGTTGAAATTTTAATGAAAATTTGTTAACTTTTTTTAAGAAAAAAAAAACAAAAAAAATCAAGTTTAAGAACTTTGAGAATGTATAACGAAAATCACCTTGTACTCATTTCTGCTCGCCACTGTACACACATACATAAATATTTTATATCAGATATCAAAGTTCATCTCTTAGCTTTTGTTGACACTTTCTTTGGCTACCATTTTCGCTCCTCGCCACTTGCTAGTGTTTACGGTGCCCACTTGTGTTTTCGCACATACTTATGCACTTCAACGACCATGGCAATTGTTTGTAGTTGCAAGTTGCAGCTGCTTTTGCACAGCGTCTGTTATCTCACCTTACACTTTGACATGTATTTTTCATTTAACGGTACTCCAGGCTATAATTGTTATCAGTAAGTTCATATGTATGTATGTATTTTAAACTTTTGTTCCACGTAGTCAATCGACACCTGAGGATTTGGTGATTATTATTACTAGTGTTGGGAAGTAGCGATACTTTAAAGGATCGGGTGTTTTTGAGAGTACTGAGTACTTTCTTTAAATATACACAAGTTGGTAACATTTCAATGTTTAGTGGAGAAATCTGACAAACTGGCAGAACTTTATTTAAATTAAAATATTAATCCCAAACTAAAAATTAATGGCTAACTTTACTGAGCACAAGTATTGTACTTGAAAATTATGGAAACTTCAAACTGAGTACATACAATCATTTCTAAATACCGGTAAATATAAATACAACTTACTAGGTATTTTAAGTATCTAGTTATTCGACACTTATTACTGAGTACTTTGAATCGATCCTGAGTACATGTATCAAAGTTATGACTATTTTTAAGTACTGAGTACTTCGAGTTCTTTTAAGTTCTGAGTGCTTTCAAGTTCTTTTGTGCTTTCTGAGTACTTTGGAGTATTCAGTATCGATACTTTTAAAAATCGGGTTCCGTCGTTCCTTTTGAGAATCGAGTTCTGAGTACTTTTGGTATCGATACTGCCCAACACTAATTATTACTACGCATTTTCCAATGCATTTGCTTTAGTGTACTATTTCGTGCATTTAAACAATCACTTGCTTCTATTAATACGGTATATGTATACATGTATTTGTTCTCCTTGTCAAGGACGATTTACTCATTTGGCATCATAACACTTTGCAGCGCATTGTGTGTACATATATATATATATACTTCGTAAGACACGTACTAGGAGGTGGTAATGTAATGACGTCGTCGCTGTCGTTTGCAATTAAATATGTAATTGATATTGCTTTTGTTAGTGTCTTCGCCATTTACAATTTACCTGACGTTATCTAAAGCGATGTGGTAGCACTAGCAACAACAACAAATGCCACGTCACCAGCACTTTCTTCGTTGTCCACCAATAAAAAAAACAAAACTGAAAATTTAATTTAATTTCAAATTTGGAATTACACATTTCTGTGTCTGACCTTAACTTACCATTGGCTATGCATCTTTGAGTGCTCGAGTGCGAGTGAAGTAATTCACTTTGGTTCTTTAATTAATTAAGAGCATTGTTGATAGGCGTTTGAGTAGTTGGCGTTAATGGCGATAATTTTATTATTTAGAAAGGAGTATTCCAAAATGCTCTAACCTTTAAATATATTGTACACTTATTTACGGATTGCCCAAGGTCGAATAATAACACGGTGTTGTTAGTAGCGACGTTTTTGTTGTAATTTTGACAAAATCGGCATGTTTATTTTCAGTGCTTCAGACCATAATTTTTATACTACTATTCTTTGGCAAATAGTATCTAAAACACTCCATTTTAGTAATTTGTTTTAATGCGATTTTTTAAGAACTTGGTGTTTTCAGAATGTTATTAATATTTAAAATTGTATAATTTTTGTCCTCAAAATGTAAAAAAAAAATAAATGATATCGTGTTTATAATGGAAAAATATGTACACAAAAATTGTTTGGAAAGTCCATTTTTTTATTTTATATTAAATAAATTTTGCTGCATTGTCATATTATTGAGCCAAATAGACTACTGATACACTAGAATAGAGTGGCTGCATGTTAAAATTAGGAATTCACTTTTATTTGCGACATTTATGTTTTTCAATCTATTTCAAAAATTATTTACAGTCCTAAAGGAAAGTGCCTTATTTTACGACCTTTAATTTTTTATAAGTACTAATTTATGACCAATCCGTGCGGAGCTGCTGATACAAACATATCTTCATGCTTATAAGCCTTTAAATATATATTTTTCTACATTTATTTTGAAATAGTAGTCTGTGTACACGATAACTCGAGAAAAAATTAAGATATCCCAACGAAATTTGGTATGTAGGTTTCCATTTATCCAAGATAGGTTGGTATTGAATATGGGCGAAATTTTCGGAAATACGAAAACTGCGATATTTTAGTAACTACTGAAGATTATTCACACAAAATTGATATTTAAAATAACTTTCAGACGAAAAATAAGAATATTATAAATCTTTGGAAAATGGGGGTAGCCACGCCCACTTATGGTTATATGTGTATACCTTAATATTCACTGAACCAATTTCTTCCAAACTTGGGACAGTTATTGGCCTTGGTACAGCAAGGCCGAAAATTTTTTAAAATCGGACTATCGGATGTGGGCGCGATATCATATAACGGTAATTTAGAGAAATACAAAATCTTCGATAAATCAGTAAATATTAAAGGCAATTTATTCAAAATTGATGCCTGCAACAATTCTTTACCAAGAAATACGTTTATAATAAAATATTGGAAATGGGCGTGGCACCGCCCACTTATGATCACATAAGCACGAACGTGGTCGGCCGGTTTTAAATTACGTAGCACCAGTGTGGTCGCCGGGTCCTAGTAGGACGTAGAGGATAAAGCTACAGATGACACAAAACACTGCACTTAGGACAGCGAGTGGATGCCTTCTGATGTCGCCAGAATACCACCTGTACGACGAGGCGAAAATGCTCCCTATTAAGGACGATAACACAATGCTCTGCAAGCAGTTTCTGGTTGGGAGCCAGAGACGTGGTCACCCAAATAGACAACTTCTTGCAGAAGAGCCCACGCCCAGGCACGCCCAGAGGTTCATTAAGCAGCCTCTGGACCCGTCAGCATATCGACAGGCCCTGAATAGCATTCACAGGGAGTCAGTCTCGAACCATGTATACTCCAGACCTCGACGAGACGGAGCTTCATCTGCCTAGAACTACAATAGCCCAACTACGCTCTGGCTACTGCAGCAGATCAAACTCATACCTGAGCAGATTAGACGCAGATGTGCCAAATGTGTGTCCGGCATGCGAAGAGACACCCCACGACTCGAAATATCTCTTCGTATGCCCGGAAGACCCGATAACACTAACGCCTTTGTCCCTGTGGACCGACCCCATTGAGGCTGCACGCTTCCTGGGGCTTCCGTTAAGTGAACCTGACGACAATGACTGAGATATTAACCGATCTGGGCCTAGTTTTTGTATCCGCTACAACAACAACAACGATTTCGCTGGCATGGACATGTACGCATGGATGACGACGCTCCGGTGAAAAGATCCTTCGAACACAATGGAAGGACCAAGTGCACTGGCTAAGTTTTTTGTTCTCGGTCCAAACCTACTAACGGATGTAGTGTCAAATAAGAAGAAGAATAAGTCGTACAAAGAAACATATTTCTAAGTACATTGTAAACATTGTTAACTGAAGGTTTTACAGCCTACGATGTGGTAGGGTTTTCGTGGCTTTAAAGACCTTCTTCGGTGTTAAAATATTATCACATATCAGGGATGGAAAAGTAGGTACAATTGTACTTTTTTACATTTTCATATTAGGCAAATGCCTTTTCCAAGAATTGTTTTCTTCCATGCAGTTATACCAAGAAAGGGCGCACGGATCCATCTGGAATTAAATAGGATGATCCCAAGGCGCACAAAACTTGCGCAGATTTGTTCTCTTGAATGCACTAGCACGTATCTCTTCTTTGTCAGATTTCGTGTACGCTACTCAGTGTTGCCGTTGTGTGTTAAGCGCCAATTCCCTTGGAACCGACTTTTTGGAAATTTTAATTTTTTGACCCTTTTCCAAAATTATGTGCGACTTTTGCCTCTTTTCAGAGATTTTTTTAGGAAATGCTAACAGAGCCCTGCTATTAAAAAATATTTCCACCTGTAAGTATGAAAACATGCATCACTTAAAACTTCGAAGTGAAATGTAACTCTTTTCGATTTATGTGTACGTTTGCAACCCTGTTTTAAGAAAGACTTATCCCGCTATTTTCTTTCTAAATTCAACAGATTTATTCTTTTACTAATAAAGAAAAGCAAAAATAATATGGTGACCCTTTTTTTCGTCAATGACTCCTTTTTTGCGAATTTCTGGAAATTCTCAACGGCAACACTGACGCTACTGTGACATAGGGGCATAGAAGACGAAGAGAGGTTCGTTAAGGTTGATTTCTATTCTTTTATAAGACCCCTGCAAAGTCTAAATAAGCACCTCTAGGCAAGAGTTATGCTTCGTTCGATTCCTGACTGACAGTTTACTTTCTCCTAAGTCCCTTTATTTGTTAATAGGAGGAAATTCGACTTTTGCTCGTTCTTCGCAAAACAAATCTCTTTAGTTTATTTCTTAAGCTTGATTACAGGTTTGAAAGAAAAAAATGTGATTGCATTTGACGTAAAATAAGTGACAACAAAATTTCAAATGGAACTAATTAATAAGAGGATATCGCTTAATTTACATAAATTTTATAGCACAATCAACATTTTGGCAACTTACGTAAACATCTAGCGAATTCGAGAGCTTGACTTATATAGAGGGTGTGGGCGAACAAGAGTTTCAGAAGCCTGGTTAAAAGAGCCCCCAGTGAGCAGTGGCAAGTTGGTGCAGCACCCAACACCGGAAATCCACGCAAGATAATGATTCGCCTTGCCTAAATTTTTTCCGGCCCTGAAAAGTTGTTCCAGTTTGAACAGAGCTTAAAGTGTGTTTTAGGGAAGGAGAATCCCAAATCAGGCAAGGCAGATTACCGTCGTAGTTTCATACTGTTAAACAGATTTGACGTGATTTGAAATGTTTAACAAAAACTACAAGAAATCTTTTAGGTATAATTTGAAGATTTGATTTTCCATCCCTCTCAGCCATAACGGCAATTGGCAAGGAGAACATAGCTAAACTAAACCAAATCATAAATTCAAATTGTACATTTCTTAATCATACGAAACAGGATGTGGTGCTTAAGTGACTGCTGCTTCTTTCTTCACAGACACTTATACAGAAACTCGTTTGGAACTTTGCCAAAAATAGCTTATTGGTCCGTGGAAAGAAATTATTTTCTTAAGAAAATAAAATTTCGTCAATTGAAATGTTTGAGACACTATTTCTGAACATCTTTGAGGCACCAAATTGGTGAGATACACACAAACGAGCGTGTAAAGCTGCCTGCCTGAAGGCTCCTACATAAGCTTTGTGCAATTGCATTGCCTCTAAGCTCCTTATGCGCGCACACCCATGCACGAATTTACATAGATGCAAGTAGAAAGTAGATATACTTATACTGGCGACACTTGAAATGCACTTAACATGAGAGCATAAGTATACGTACAAATATATGTACATATGTACTTATTTATTTGTGTGCATCTGCACAAATGCAAGCAACGAGTTTGTTCTTTGGTTTTGCTCAGCACGTCTGTAATGCATTTAAGTAGCTACAAATGAATATGCTTACATTTGTTTATTTGCGGGCGTGTGGTAACTTTCGCATGAACAATCAATTGATTTCTGCAAAAGAAATATATAAAGAAAAAAAAGTGCAATGCACTTGCAGGACTTCAGAATGGGTAATTCCTTTTAAGTTGTATTCCTGAACTCCGATTTTCTTTTGAAGATAACTTGAGCGGTTTCTCAGCAGATCAAAATCGGTTGAAAAAATAACACTGTTGCACAAAGAATATTTACTTTTCGCACAAAAAATATATGTACATCAAATTGAAGCTTCAGTCAAAGATAAAAATATTGCTGAAACACTTGACCTAAAAAGCTGGACTTTTGACCAAAAATACTTTTTTCTACTCGCAACTTTACTGCTATTAACGTGATAAGTAAAATTTACATTTCAATAGACATTACACAGTACGATATTTGTACAATCTAAGCGGACAAATTTACTAAAATGAATATGCCCCGAATTCTATTATTTTTATATACGTGATAAAAAAATAACCCACTGTTATGAAAATGAAACCAAAACAAAATAAAAAACTACGGTTGAGATATTAGCGATAAAAAACTTTAAAAATTTTCATAAAAAAACTAAAAAAGTAATAATTCACGAGAATTCTTAGTGCAATTTGATTAGCTTTTTGTGCATTTCATTTCATATCCGCTTAATTTTTTTTGAGGCATCCACGTGATTAGACGCATAATAATTAGAGTGATATTTATACATATATTAAAAAAAATAATAATTACGTCTTTTATTTATAATTAGTCTATATAATGACCAAAAACCGTAAAGAAATTATTTTGTTCACTTAAATAGATTGTCGGAATATCACAAAATGACTGTTAGAAAAGGAACTACAATACTTGTTCTTACGCAGTAGGCGTAAACAAAATTATACTGTACTTTGGTTTTCCTATTTCTGCGAGTTCATAGCCTTCATAATCGTTTTCCTAAATAAATGTTTCACTTGGTGCTGGAAAATATAGCTTTCCAAATTTCAGCAACCGAAAATTTTGGAAAATTTGCAACAATCCGCAAACAATGGCCAATCTAAGAAAACGGATAGTATGTCGAAAACAGCATCCTAAATATATCCCAAAAATATCCATAAATAATTTTTCCCACCTAGATTGTTCAAATATCACACTGTGCATTGGAGTGATTACTACGGTTTATAAAATATCAACCTCTATGTAATTAGCCATTTATTTGCAAGTTTTAGACAACTTTTCGCTCAAAATAAAATAACGCATGAACAAAACTTACTTTTATATGGAAGAAAATGCAACGCAACTCCCTCCACTAAAAAGATCCAAAAACTCAACGGTAATTTTAGTCACTTGAGACTTGCACTTACTAAAACTGAATGCGCTATAAAAATTCACACTCGAAATATTTCTAAGAAATCTAATAAAAAAAATCGAAATTTTGATGAACATTTTTTAAGTTTAATTAGTTTTTGTGACCTTTGCACAAGCTTAGATCGACCCATATTTTAAATTAAAACTATTAGCAATAAATAAATAAAGATAAGTTGCCAACAGCATCAGTTTGAATTTTGCTGTTATTATTACTTTGAACGCCACTGTATGTATAAAACCACCGATTTTCTTTTGATATATGTGTGTGTAATAATGGAGAGAACTTAACTAGCAAAATATCCAGGTTTGGTCCTTGAGGGGAACCTAAATAAGAATCCGAGATAGAGGGGAGAATCTGCAAACCTCCAGCAGCTAGTTAGAGCGCAAAATGGTTACATTTTCTTACATGGTTATTTGTTTTTATAAGGCAACAGTCTTGTGAGCAGCCCACATAAAGAAGGTGCACATCACAGTAATGTACAAAGTCCAATGGATAGTTTCACGGTTGATAACGAGACCACTGAAGACGAAGGCAACTGTCTTCCAACTTACTACAGTCTTTCGAAAGACAAAAGTCTGGAAGACAATTCCTACCTTACTGGGCGCTAAAGAGAACAGACAACAACGCAAGCTTTATTTTTTCTTTATATTAAAACATTAGCTTGGCAAACGCATAAACACAACGATCCAGACAAGAATATATTTTTTATAAGACACACCTAATGTCAAGGCTATGAGACAATGGTGATAATTTCTCATGTTGTTAAGAAGCCTTGGTATATGGCGAGTCAAATTGCATACGTTTTGCGTGATTACCCACCATTTAGTTTTTTGAGCAAAGTTCCCGTAGACTTCAAAAAGCCTACACTGTGGTACACTCAGTACATTGCCTCAAAGTGGCGACATTTTCTGCGTTTGATAAAACTATATTTGTGTCTGCAACATTTTGGTCGTGCGTTGGTCAAGCTATTATTTATTGGTTATTCTCTTTAGCGTCCTGTAAGCTGGGAATTGCCTTCCATTACCGTTATTTCTACGACAGAAAACGAACTGATCATTCATAGAAATGAACCTTTCGATAGATTTGGAATTTTTTCGTTGAAGCACTATGTTTTTTCTTTCAATCGACTGATTATTTCTCGTGCAATATGCGTTTCTGTGAGGCTCTAAAATTTACAACTACCACATTTGAGTAAGGCATCCATACAAAAACGTAAGACGTATTGTCAACTTACATTTGCTTATATTAACTTTTTTTTTAGATTACATGTTTTTTAACAGAAAATTTGCGTTACAAAATTCAACAGAAATAAAATACTACATTAGCAGGTAAATTTTCCTATGTATAGTCAAGCCAAAATGGAATGTCCCACAAGCGCATTTGCATTATTTGTTTAGCAGACTCACTCAGCTTTTGCGTTTCGTGTACTGAGACAGTTTCAAGAAAAGCAAATAATATAAGTAGCTATTGATGCAGGAAATCGATGCAAATGGCCAAGATAGCTAAACAATGCAACTAGTTAAACGAGCACTATGACATTCACATAAAAAGCGCAGGCAAGCACTCTCGAATACGTACATAAAAAGAAAATGCAACAGTTTTCACTTTTCCTAATACACATACATAGATAGGCATGTATGTACATACGTAGGGTATTTCAAAGAGAGTTGTGAATCTCTTGGTTTGCCAATTCCTCTTTATTCTTTACTATAAGGCGGCATATTGAGATTACGCGTACCATATTGGAGGCTCTGCTGTTCATTCTTTGAAAGAGCCACAAAAATACTATGGATGTTTCAGGCTTTGTAGGGACCACATTTAGCGATAATTTCAAATTTTTCGTTGCTGGCCAACACCACCGGACATCCTTGTTGTGCAGATGTAACAAAGTCAAGAGAGCTTTGGAGTTCTCTTAAAGCCTTGCTTTAGACAACCAATTTATTTGGCCTCCCAGGACTTTCTTCTTCTTCGTCATCTTCATCTTCATCTTCATCTTCATCTTCATCTTCATCGTCATCTTCATCTTCATCTTCATCTTCATCGTCATCTTCATCTTCATCTTCATCTTCATCGTCATCTTCATCTTCATCTTCATCTTCATCGTCATCTTCATCTTCATCTTCATCTTCATCGTCATCTTCATCTTCATCTTCATCTTCATCGTCATCTTCATCTTCATCTTCATCTTCATCGTCATCTTCATCTTCATCTTCATCTTCATCGTCATCTTCATCTTCATCTTCATCTTCATCGTCATCTTCATCTTCATCTTCATCTTCATCGTCATCTTCATCTTCATCTTCATCTTCATCGTCATCTTCATCTTCATCTTCATCTTCATCGTCATCTTCATCTTCATCTTCATCTTCATCGTCATCTTCATCTTCATCTTCATCTTCATCGTCATCTTCATCTTCATCTTCATCTTCATCGTCATCTTCATCTTCATCTTCATCTTCATCGTCATCTTCATCTTCATCTTCATCTTCATCGTCATCTTCATCTTCATCTTCATCTTCATCGTCATCTTCATCTTCATCTTCATCTTCATCTTCATCTTCATCTTTATCTTTATCTTTATCTTCATCTTCATCTTCACCTTCATCTTCATCTTTATCTTAACCTTCATCGTTTCGGTTTTCGGCCCGCGTTAGCTGAACTGACCCGAGGTCCATCTGTCCAACAGTCGTCCGACAGTGGAAGCGACTGGTTGTTTGATAGTAACTACCTCTCCCTGAATGGTAATATGGAAGCCTAAATTTAAGCTTAATTAAGAGCTTCCTACAAAACACTTCTCCTCCTAAACTTCCATAAAGTTTTGTCGTATCCATGGAACAAAATTCGTCGTTGCCTCCTTCCTGTTACTCGCTTCCGTAGACTCATCCCTAAAAAGGAAGTGAGTATTGCGATCCATGTTATCTGGTATATTGTCGAAGCCTTTAGCCATATAGGGTTACCCAGACTTATTAATCAGCCGGTACCCCAGAGTCTGATTTCAGCCCTTGCCGCAAGAGCTTTATCTACGATGTCGACGGGAGCTATGGTAAAAACCAGAATGAGGGTAGTCTTACGTGTTCCACCTCTCTAGTGTCAGAAACAACGACAATCAAAAAATTAAATTTCATAATCGGCTTATCAGTTAGCCCCAGGAGGGCTTTAAGAGAAATTTCAGAGCGCTTTAGTGGTTTAAATCTTTGAAAATAATGAACCAGCTCTTCTTACCATCGGTATAAACACCACCTTGGCCAAGCCCTGGAGAAATACCCTCGTACAACACGACTGATGTAGATAGGAGCCACCAACGGCCTGTAGTATATACGGGACTTTTAATTCAATGACTCAGTTAAGTGAATTACTAGAATGCATCAACGCTGTTCGCTGGCCACTGTACGTTATCTGCGACCAATCCTTGATGTGCGTTGTAAAGTTAACCTCAGAGCCAAATTTTCTTGCATTTTAAATTCACTGCCAAGGAACGAGAAAAGACGCTTTAAAAGTTAGAGCTTGCTCAAGGTTGAAATAGATTCTTGGTCGCTATTTTCCCATTTCCACTTACTTAAAAACTGTCACTGTGTCGCTGCGTGATTCTGTTGAAACCCGGATTATTTTAGAAGCTTCTCCCTCATCGTAATGATAAAACTTTTACATTACTGCTTACGGCTGCACCAAGCAAATGAAAAAAAAACATCAGCCAGCTTTACGACTTAGCCCACATTGTGGCTTGCAGCGCGCCTTTGTAATTTATTTTTAAAAATTTCCATGTCATTGTGAGTCGCTTTGGCGCACAATTAGCGCTGGAGCGTACTCAACCGCACGACACAAGGCCAACGGCTACAAAGCATTGCGGTTGCGCTTACGCCTCACTGGCCAGACATTACGCAGCGTCCGTGTGCTCAGCTTCCTCTTTTTCGAGCGGCGGTGTGGCAGCAGTAGATGGGTAGATGGTTTGCATCCAACATACCTTCACGATATTTTCATGCATAAATAGACACTGAAGCGCTGAAGTAGCTGTTAAATCACAGCCAGATACTTTTCGCCACTTTAGAGCGCAGTTTTCTTCACGCTTGTTTTTTGTGTCCAACGTTGTTTCTTTGCTTATCTTGCGTAGTTGCCTTTTCACTTTCGTGTTCTTTTTTTGGCGCTTTTGAAATTGGCACTTTCGAGTCAACAGCTCGCTTGTGGCGGTTCCACATCAAAGTGTATACTAAAGTGGAACACACTTTTTGCTTAATGCTTTATTTAGTTTTTTTTTTTTTTGGTTTCCATTTATGTGTAAGTATGTTTGCTTTCCTTTTAGTTTCTTGCAGTTTTCACACAAATTCACTACTGGTTATGGGGTTTTGCACAACATCGAATTGCACACACTGCGAGAATTTGTGTGAGTGCAAGCAGTCACGACGGTTCACAAACACTTTTTGTAGTCACTACAACGCAGCCATGCACGCCCCAAACCTGTATGGAAGCATATGTATGTATGTACATTTGTGCATGGATGCAAAAAATCATATATACTTTTGTATGTATATGGAAGCTTCTTTATGACTCTTAACTACCCGCTCGTATTGTGGGCGATCATTTCGCCTTGCACTTTCCTTTTTATACAAATTCTGTGAAACCACATTTTCGTTGTAGAGTTTTTTGTGACTCCGCGCCACGATGCTCATATACATCTACATATATACCATTTAAGTATGTGTGTAAGTATGTAC
Source organism: Rhagoletis zephyria (assembly GCF_001687245.7). Classification (NCBI taxonomy): domain Eukaryota; kingdom Metazoa; phylum Arthropoda; class Insecta; order Diptera; family Tephritidae; genus Rhagoletis; species Rhagoletis zephyria. Next base: position 46,369 of record NW_016157106.1, read on the forward strand.
GCTAACAAATCATACATTTGCATTTTATTATTATTATTATATTTTATACATTCATACATCTGCAGTATATATGCATTCAGAATTCCCTACTCTAAAATAAATAAATACGACGGCTACATTTCTCATTAAACTTTTTAGCAGCTTCCTAGCATTTTTTATGGCCAAAGCTAAGCTGAAGCCACTCCAAAATATACGAGAGTAGATGGAAAGGACATAGCTTTCGGAAAATTTCAGGCAGACATTTTCATCATGGAGCTTCCAAGGGACTAATTGCCCATTTCCACCAAAAGCTTAAATGCAGTTAAGAGCTCAGATAAGTTTCAAGAATTTTGACATGAGCAATCATTCTCTTCGAGGCATAAACTGCAGTTAAGGCTTGGTCGAAATGCGCTATTACATTCATCCAAAACTGCACCAGACTTCAACTAATTAAGAGCTACAAAATGCTAGTTTTGACTGTTCGTTCGTTTTGTTTGTTTAATATTTATTAATTTTATATTAGAGACTATATAATACTTAGCACCATAAAAATCAACATTTCAAACTTTGTAGAGAAATTTAAAAAAAAATTGACAACAACAAACTTTTTATATTTTGTTTTTGTATAGGCTTTATGGATCTAATGTGCGCAAGTGCAAGTAATAATAAGGTGCAAGTTTCAATAGGCTAAAAATTCGCGTTCATTATTTGGGTTTTTGCCGACGGTGTTATAATTATCTTCCATACAAAACAACTTTTTTAATTATTTTTTTTTAATTTTTTTAGAAAGTGAGAAATTTAGATATACACTGCTTCTGTTAGACACATCATTTTGTCTAGGACTGTACAGCGGTACACAAAATACCCGATTCCTTTATTTTATTGGAAAACTGGTTCAAAAAATATTATATTGTAAGTCGGCTGTTCAGATGGACCCCTAGGTAAGTGATATGATTGCTTTCTAGTATTTGTACGCTCATCACAGTCAAAAGCGGACAGTGGGTAAATGTAACTTGCTTAGTAAGCTGAAAGTCCGGTACATAAACAATATAAATTCAAGGCCAAATATAAGAAGAGTCACCTCAATTCGACACCTTTTTATGCGATTGCAATAAATGAGCTATCAGTTTATTTATAAATAGATTTAATTTAATATAGTATTACATATTTTGAAATTGTGGTAATTATCGACGGTCAAAACTTAAAAAATTTTGGGAAATATGATTTTTTATATTTTATTTTACCCGATCAAACATCCCAACAAGCCAAGTCCGACAATAGATTATTATATACCACTTTGAAGGCACAAAGCATTGCAAGCCGGAAAGTGTGGGACTTGCCTTTTGGCTCGCCGCACTAAAGCCCAAGCCGATTTGCCATTATGGCTCCATATTTGCGCCATTGGTGGACTTACATTTCGTTGTGCTTTTCATAACGGCTACTTTTCGCTAGTCGGTGAGAGCTTTTGGATTTACCGTGTGGGCGTGGCCGCCTTCAGTAGTTTTTTGAGTCTCGTGATCTAGGAGTCTATCACATGCGTCGCATAAGTCGCTTTTTTAATACAGGCATTTCACATTTTTCTTCTTTTTTTTTGTAAAATTATGTTTTTTGTCTTTCTACATCTTTCTGGGTGTGGTAATGTTAGCAGCTGCTTTGATTGTGGATTCAAAAGCAGCTATCGGCGTTGTATCTAAGTTCCCTTTTGGTAATATTTATGTTCACCACCCTCACACCGTCCACCTTTACTTTCTTTTTTTTGGAAATTCATTTCTCCTATCCTTTACATTAAGAAAGTTTATAAAAAAATCGACTTTTTTATGGTAGTAAAACACGCGTCTTTATAGACAAAAATTTGACCATTTCTGTTCGTTTATGTGTACAGCTTTAATTCCGTTACTATTTAGAAAATCTCGTTGTACATATGTACCTACAAATGTGTACAGAAATCGATGAGTACAATCAAGCAGTGCAGCAATTTTGGGCTCTTCGTCGCAATTGTTTTGTAAGGAAGGAAGTTGATTGCATTCATTTTCTTTCACTTTGCCAACATCAACTAACACACACACACACTCTTTCTATATCTGAGTGTTCACATATGCCCTGCGGAGTAGGAAAAGGAAATGAGCGAAGAGCATGATGCCGGAAGTGAAAAACAACAAGGCCGCCAGAGGTCGCTATCGAAGTACAAGCTGCAGGCAGACATAGATGTAAGGCGTGGCTGTAACAGCCAAGCCTGCCTGCCAGGTCGCCATGTTGCAGAGTAAAACTAGTAGTCGAGTAAGCAACCAACCGAGCATCCAACAATACAAACAACTTTGCCGCCTTAAGTAGTTGCTACTTGTGCCACAAATGCACACTTGCAACATGAAGTTGAAAGTGACTTTAATAGTTATGTATGTATGTGGCTGAAGATGTTGTGTTGTATTGTATTGTTGCGGAGCAGATGAAAATAGCTGAGCGCCCAGACACGAAAGTGCCACCAGCAGCTGCTTTGTTCTTGCCGGAGCGTACCCTTTGTTCAATGCTAACTTACCGCGGCATCGAATTTTTTTTGGTTTGCTATTTTACAGCACGCTTCTTTGAAATGTCTTTTTTTGGCTACATTTCCTTTTTTTTATTTTTGCTCGGGCTCTGATTGCTTTCCTTTGACAAAGTCTCAAATGTCTCTGTTGTGTGCGTTTCGTCTGCCGCGTTGTTTCGCGTCTATTTGCTTTTCTTGAATTGGTCGCACATGACGCTCTTGGCTCTTGGCAATAAATTCGTATTGTTCTTTTTTTTAGTTTTTTTTTTCCTTAACTTCTCAACGCAATATGCGCTGCACTTTTTATCTCGCTGTGCTGTTATGTTGCAGAACCAACAACTACAGCATCATTTTATGGGCCACCAAAAATGACAATAATGGCTCCACTGTAACGCTGTAACGTTAGTGTGTTGTGGTATGACAAAAACGACATTACAATGAAAGCAAAAGCAAACAGAATGTGCAGCAATTGCAAGCAGAGAATATTCGTGAAATTAAGGAAATATAATAAAAAAAGCACTGCGAACTTTTGTATGTAAGTAGAAGATTGTACGTAAATGTGCTCAGGCGGTTTATTTATGGTGGAAGTGATTGCGTGTAATTGCAAAAATTGCGTTAAGTTATTGAAACGAGTCAACAGAGCCAACAGAGCCAACAGAGCTAACAGGCCAGAGCTAAGGGCACGAGAAATGTCGTAACACAAAGGAGAAATGGAAAGTAGAAACCCAGCCGGCATTTAGAAGATAACTGAGATATTGGTTTATTTTAATCAATGGATCCATGGTTTTTTTTGAAGAAATTTAGACGGTTGTTTTTCCAAAAAAAATCACAAAAAATGCCTTATAAGAATATGCCCATGAAAATTTTGAGAAAGCACCTCCGAGAGTTTTCTTGCAATGGGAGGCAAAATTACAACATCTATTGCTGTGTAAGAAGTTATCGATTTTATTTTTTTAACAAGTAATTTTTTAGCAAAAAAAAAAACACAACCGACCTGACTTCTCACATAAAAAATTAGGAGTACCGTTAATTTTTTCATGATCAAATGTGATACCTTGCAGGGACCGTAACAGTTACAACTTTTATTAAAAAAATCGCTCTTTAACAATTGTTTTTTGACTTTTATTTAATTACTACTTATATAACTGTTTTTTCTGATTTTTACTTTATAAATTCAAAATAACAATTATTTTTGATTTTTAACAAATAATCTGCAAATAGCAGTTGTTTTTGTTTTTAAATTATATATCTTAGATAACAATTATTGAAGACTTTTATTTATAAAAGTCTTCAATATAAATCAGTCACTGACTTTTATTTCTAAAATCATATTTATAAAAGTCATTTGTATGAGTCTTAGTAAACTTAGTAAACTTTTATGCGTATGACTTAAAAAATAAAAGTCAGTGACTGATTTTTATTAATGACTTTTTTTAAATAAAAGTCTTCAATTACTGTTATCTAAGACATATAATTTAAAAATTAAAAATAACTGTTATATTTATTTAGATACAAATTAAAAATAATTGTTATTTTGGATTTATAAAATAAAATTCAAAAATATTTTTTTTTTGTAATTTTGCATAAAAATTACAAATAAGAATTTATTTTTAAATTTTATTCTCGGTTAAAAAGGAAATCGAGTTGTATGTATCCTTAGTTGTAGAACATTTTCTTCATAGTGAATTTTTCAAAGACCGTTTTAACTGCTATGTTCGGTCTCTGATGCCTTGTTGTCGGGTAACATATGTACATATGTATATAGAGAAAAAAATAACAAATAATTCCTACGAATGGATGCCCTCCTCTTTTTTAAGTCGATTAAAAGCTTTCTTGCTATAAATTGAAGCATAATATTTTACTTCGGATCTCACTCTTTTACTGTGGTAGAACACGAACAATTTATTTAGTACATTAAATCAAAAACATATATACTTACATAAGACTCGTATGGACTAGTGTTGCACTAATCAACACAAAGTCGATTTTATAGATTTTTTTCCATATGTGAATAAATGAATACTTCGTGCGTGCATCACAAGGACGTGCCTTTATTGCCATTACACTTTACCACATTTTTCGCCAATGCGAAAATTAAAACAATAAATATTTTTTCACGCCAAGAAAAATTTGGCGGCAACGGTTCGTCTTGAATATTTAACCAAGCAGCGTAAATAAGATATGTTACAAAACAAATGAAAATTCCTGCAGCTTCACTATTGGCATTGATACATTTTCTAAAAGTATCCAAATAATAGTTGTGGTTTGAAACATAAAAGTGAATTCATTTCATTAAACTTTTTAAAGATAATTTTAATTACTTATTAATAGAAATACGTGTGTTGAGGTTCTCTTCCGAGGCTTTCTCCCTTTTTTTCACGTGGCGTATATGACCCGGAACCGAAAACCAAAACGATTATTAATCTTTACACTATTGGCTATAGAGGTGCTGAGCGAGTTTTGAATTGCAAAGCATTTCATCTATAGCTGCCCGGAGTTTGCTAGATCGAGATTGCGAATATTTAAATGAAATATATTGAGAACTGACAAGGTACAATCTATAATATTTATTTTTAGTTTTTCTCTCTGACGTCGGATTTTCTCAAAATGACCTCGAAATTTCAAATTTACGATTAATTCAAAAATTATTTTAAAAAAATCGATGCAAGTGTGCATACCAAATGAAAAAAAATATTCTTAGGATTAAAAAATTATATTTTTTTTTTTGGTTCACAAGAACGAATATGTAATGAAAATGCTCTTTAATTAATTTTATTTTCTTAAGCCAATAAAGTTAGAGGACGAAATTCGAAAAGGTCCTTAATATATTTCTTTTTTTTTTTCAAAAACAAATACTGCAATTTTTCAAGGGTATTCAAGGATATTCAAGGATAAAATTTTAAACAACAAAAGCTTAAATCTTTTAATTCTATAGAGCTTTCTCTTTAAATTTCGATGTCCCTTTAAAAAAATCCTGATGTCAGAGAGGAAAACTAAAAACGCAGTAAACATATTGGCTTTTTTGTGTATAAAATTTACTGTCGCATGGTGTTCTATATATTTTTGTAGAGACCATACTGTCGGCTAGGAAGAATAACTAGTCGGTTTTAGTTTCACTGAGAAAGGGAAGCACTTTTATAAGCTGTGTCGGTAAAGTAAAATTATTTGACTACAAATTTAAAAAAAAATAAAATTAACGGCATACAGTCATAAATCGTACGAAACTTTTTCGCACAAAATCCGAAATCGCTCAAATTCTAACAAATTTATGCAATTTGCATTTATTAGTTAACCATTGAAGCGAAAATTGAAATATAAAAGCATCAATTCATTTGGCCCATTAAACTGAATAATTTCACATTCAATATTTCGGTCCGCTGCATAAAAGTAGTTTGGTTAATATATGTGTGTATATGTATAATATGTACAGAAGTACTTATCTATATGAATATGTGTAAACATGTAATAAATGCATTTTACATTCAATAGCAAATAATGATGGCAAAGATTCATTCATGTAATTTCATGCTATTTTATAAAATTTATTTTCGCACATACATACTTACACACCTACTTACTGACTCATTTGCTTTTGCGCGCTACTTAAATAAACATTCACTTATGCACCCCATAAATAATTTCAGCCGATCAATAAAATTAAATCGACTTCTACCGATTTACAATTGCGGTTTATGCTTTTTTAAATAAAAATACATACATACATATGTGCATATGGGTTCGTTATGTATTTGTGAGATATTAAAGTATTGATTGGCGAAAACTGTCCAACTTGAGTACGCAAAAATATTACTTATATATATCGATTTTTTACGCTTACCACATAAATTGTGCATTTATAACCGCATTTTTTAACTTTTCTGGCATTCATTTAAAAACGATGTAATGACGTGTTAGTGGGTTTTTTTGGCGAAGGCCCTAAATTGTATTTAAGGTTGTGTTTGCAATAAATGCATTATAAAATAATTGCTTGTACCCGTAATCTTGATAGATATACAGCTATGGCTTCTCATTAGGGATCGTAGCAGTTATGCTCATTACAATAAAACTCATAAGTTGACTATTAAAATTGAATTTCCGATATCCGCTCATTTTAATTTTTCATTTTTCAATCGTATATATATAGTAGTACACCCTCTATTTTATTTTTTTTTTGTTCTTTATGTTCTCCACAGATCCGTAGGTACTATTTAAATTTAAAGAAATAGAAAATATTAAAAGTTAAGTTTTGGAGTAATTAATGCCGCTATTAATAAATTTTTGTAATAATCTTATCAACCATTGTAGATTGAAAACAAGGTTGGTCTACTTTTTTCCAACAGTTTTACCCATCAATTCCAACTTCCATCAACTTTTTGACCCACTGTTTAAAAAATGGCTTAGCTATAGATGGTTAAAATTTCCACTAAAATATTAAGAGCCAAATTTTTTAAGGATAACCAAATATAATGAAAAATAATACTAATATTCACCAAAAAAGGGGAACTTAATCTCTGTGTAGAAAGTATTGCGATGCGCTGAAGCAAAACCTTTCCAGGGTTTGACCACCACTTATGAATGCTAACGTAATTTTCACACATTCACTTGTATTCGTCTGTGGGACGCCCGCCCGAATAAAATAACTTAAAAATGTAAAAATTAGAATAAAAAGGTTTGTTTTTATAAAAAATCTGTTTAAAAAATATTGTGCTCTTTATTAAAGAAAACAATACAGAAGAAAATTATCTTGCTTTTGTTTTATCTCCAATAATTGAGGAGTTAGATGCAACTGTTGTGGAAACTGCTTTCTGAGATAGATATTAGCGTTTTTGCTGTTTTGGTATATAAAAAAGTAGTATTGTTGTGGTATTGGAAACAATTTACTACTACGGAAAAATTATATTATCAGTGTTCGACCTTAATTTAACAGTAATAGACGCTTTCGATCAAAAAACGTGTTGCTATGTTTTTTCTGAGTCACGCTTTTATAGAAAAAATAAAGGAGATCACATTTATATTCAGTGGCCCAAATTAGGTAAAAAAAACTCTTTTAAAAATGTAATTTTCATTTCGTAAAATAGCGTTATTCATCAAACGATGTATTTCAAAGTACAAACATGATGAACGTTTTGTACAAAATTCCTTAGGTGCCGAACGCATCCCCGCCGATGTTTTTATAACTCGGCGTCGGCACATGACGAATGACAAAAAACGGCGGTGGCGGCGGCGTTGCTCGGCGGCGTAAAAATTAAGTGGATTTAATTCTTCTTGGGGTTTGACTACCACGAATGGATGCCAACGTTTTAAGTTGGGTTGGTTGAGGCCCTAAAATAGTTGTTACACTGTGCAATTATTGTGAAAAGTCTTTTATGAGTCCCCAACTAATAGTTATCGACGAATGAATGAAGAAAATCGTTGATTAAATAAGAAGGGAATGAGTGCTCAAATGAAAAAATGCGTAAGGATTTTTTGTATGAAATAAGCGTAGAAAAGACTGTTACTCGGGTGCACGTGGCGTATGAGCAACATTCTTTCCTGCCAATTTTTATACCCGAGCGCACTTGGTTGTTTGTAACAGTCAAAACGAATCGAGATACATAGATATAGACAAATGTATACATAAATGCTAAGAATGAATAGAGAAGTCGATTAAACCATGTGTGTCTGTCCATCCATGCGTGTACACGATAACTCGAACCAAAATTTAGATATCCCAACGAATTTTGCTATGTAGATTGGTCCTTATCCGAGGTAAGGTATTGGTATTGTTAAAATTTGAATTTATTTCATTTTTTCTCATAAAAAAAAATAATTATGCCAAAGTACACCAGATACATTTACATTTTTGGAACCTCTTGGATTTTTAAAAAAGTTCAGAATTATTGTACAATGTCATTATTATTTTCTCTAGTAATAGTTATATCTTCGAATTTGATTATGCAAAGTCACACCATTGCCAATCGTACGTAAATTAGAATATGCATTAATATTTACATATTCCTATTACTTGGTATTAATTTGAATTCTATTGAATTGAATAGTCTCCCAATTTCACGATTCACGATTGCAATGAATTATATATATTCGTTCATATACGTGTAAACCAAAACAGAAATATTTACGTATATAACAGAAAAACAAATAATAATAATTTAATTTTCTTGAATGCCTAATACAATTTCTTTTTCTGCTTTTTCTTTTATTTTCAGATACTTGAAACGTAAGCGCGATGCGTGTATGCGGGGCACGTAGCCCTTCGGTGCTACATACAATAGAAAGGACTACTATGAAATTGTCAACAGTAATACAATACCATCGTATAATCAATATGCCGTTAAAAAGTGTACAACAACAAAGGTCAAGCATTAACCTACTGTACAAGGGAATAAAAAGAAATGAATCGCGGAAATAAGGAAGTATAACACAAAAGTCGAAATGAAAATAGCAAATAAATGAAAACAATCACAATTAAATGAAAATTCATAACAATACACACATACATATGTATCGTCGTTTAAAGTACAAAACCGCGCATCCTCATTCTGCAAAACCGCGTAACTGACATTTTTTGGCGACAATTGGATTTGCTCACCGAAGCTCTCCACTCTAGCCTTATCCATTCATCCTGAAATATACCAGCCAGAAATGCGATTGCTTTATAAAAAAAAACAGAACCATTTTGATATATGAGTATTTTTACTCTGCAGAAAATAATTTATGCAACCTTACATACGCGGTTTTGTACTTTAAACGACGATATACATGTACTCAATAGCCAACAATGTAGACAATCACAATCTGTAGTAGCAACAAAAAGTAGGCATAATAAGTAATAAAAAACGTCGGGAAGCAAACAAAACGCACGAAAAGAATGACGAAACCATATAAAAAGAAGAACCAACAAAAGGTTGTTTGTTCCCAACGCGTGTAACATGAATTACTTATATTAATATAAAGGACTTTTTCGAAATCAATGTTAAAATTAGTTGCAAAGTAGTAAAAATGGTAAATTAAACCAATACTTTCTCCAACCCTTTTTCTGATCTTCAAAGCACATTTCATGAGCGATTTTGGCGTGGCCTTTTATAGAAGTTTTCTTTAGATTTCGAAAACAAAAAGGCTCCTTGCCGCATCATTTATTTTTTTTTAATACATTTTCGATCCTCTTTTTGTAGGTTAAAATTTATTGCTTAGGCGGTTACAGCGCCAATTTTTATTTCATATGGCAGAAAATGAGATCTTGACCATTCACCATTTTTTCGAGAATTTTCGGGATTTTGTACTTTTTAGGAGCTTCTGATTGTTTTGCGGAATTTTCGAAATTCGGTCGTTTAATTGTATCGCATAGTCTGGTGATTTTACCCACCAGCAACCCCGCCGCCTCCACTGAGCCATTCGGTTGCTAATATTTTTGTCATACTTTTTTATGAATAAACAGAAAACCAATTTCAAAAGAGCAATTATTGTATACAAGCGGGCCCATGCGCAGACTGCGCAGACAGAAATACACAGTAAACTCATCCCTCTTTGTAGCCACAGATAAAAGCAGACTGTTCTAATAGTTCGCGGAAATAGTAAACAGAATTATTCTTATAAACCCCTTATTTTTATTATACATATATTACAAAGCATGAATGAGATTTATAGTACATCAGAACTTATACTTATTAGCTACATAAAAACATGTTACAAACTGACTGATATATGTGTGTCATGAGTTGAGGGAAACATGGTGTTACTTACAATATATCTTTGTATAAAATATTTGAGGTGAAAAAATATTCAGAACTAACTTTTTGACTAAATATCTTTTTAACGGAAACAATAATATCTGAGCTAAGGGAGCGGTGCGAGAGAGACAACTGCCAGTTTATCGAACCTTTAATTATTGAATTAAATATGTGTGCGCTCACCACTGTCGTATATGGTGTATGCGATACTGCAGTCACAATAGTGCTTCAGTACAAAATACCTTTAGTGTGGCTTAACAATGATAAATTAAAAACAAAAATAAAATTACAAATTTCTTGGCTTCAGAGGTGTTATGACCATTAATATTACCTAATAACCAGTCAGGGGACCTCTGACTTTTCAAATGACACCTCATTAGTGGAATTGCTTACATAAAAAAGTAGAAAAAGGGAGACTAACAAGAAAAGGCCTTAGAGAAATAATTTATAAGTAAATACATACCACTAGCAGACCCGTCGAACTTCGTCCCGCCAGAAACTGTTATTTTCTTATCGAAATATTTAGGTCCAACATTTCATATTGCTCCATACCAAGTTCCAATACTCGGTTTGTATGGGAGTTAAGACGCCCCGTTTTACAATAGCTCTAATTTCTCTTGATGAGTTTGCAATGGATTTGTATACACATATGAAGATTGGTTCTTCGAAAAATGTTTTGCATTTTAAGATTATCTAGATAGGTAAATAATTTTCTCAGAAACTATCAGGGCTATCGAAAAGTCATCTATATACGATTTATGGATAATTTTATTTTCTATCATTTGCCGTACCTGGTATTACATACGATTATTTAATTGGGTCGTAAGATATACCTGATTAATTGGAACCACTCTTTTTTTAAGCTGAATAACGGTAAATTGCAAATATCACGAAAACTTATCCCTACAAAAAAAAATTAACTCGATTTTCGGAATCAGCGAGCGATTTTACATACAAATTGGATGGTGTCATCTGGAGAACAAAATCAAAATTAAAAATTTGTGATCCAGTGATATTAGTGTATGGTTGCCACTTATTTTCGATTCTACAAAATTTCCAGTTTTCTTTCTAGCTATATTCTTATTCGGCGTTTGTGATAGTTCAACTGATACTCGGGGTTAAAGTCGTCTTCGGTTTTTTTTTTTTTGGTACCACGGGCATTAAAAGGATCATTCTTGATAAAGCGCTGCATGTTTTTGTAACTTTTTTGCAAACGTAATCAGGCTGTTCTTTGAAACATATCCAAATGCTTGATAATGGCTTTTGTGTTAACCAGAACTCTTTTAACATTAAAGGACATATATCCGCGAACCTTTATGCCTGTAACAACCACAGCTGCGGTCTGGCTTTCAGCTGTGTATAATTAACAACTCCACAGACCGCCTGTAGTACTTATGTACATGCATTTGGTGTACAACTTAAAAACTTTAAGTCAAATAAAAGGATGAAAAGTCAAAAAAGATAGCAACCGAATATTCCTGCGGCAACAGCACAAAGGTTAACAAGCGCAAAACAGCGCCAGTGAAACGCAGCCATTCAGCGAGGAAGCAAATAGGTAGGATAACAATAAGCCAAGTCACATAAAAACAAACAACGGTAAAAGCATAAAACGCAAAGGAAAATAAGAAAAGTTGAGACAAACAAACAACAAGGGTTGTAGATGTTCACACACACACTTACATACATCAAGGCATACGTATATGTAGGTGAGCACATATAGCCACACAAGCGGACAAGTGACGCAAAATTTGACGCAAAATGTAAATCTGCTTGTTAAAGTACACATTCACAAAAAAAATATGTATGGATGAGTATGTATATACATATATACGTTTATAAGAGTATGTGGACTGTTGTCACTCGACCGCTAAGTGGTGCATTCGTTCGCAATTTTCACAAATTGCCTGCGAGTTAAGGCGAAAGCCCCAAAACGCGGACGATCCACTGACATACTATATCTACATGTACTTAGTATATGTACTTGTGCATGTCTGAATTTGCGGTGTCATTGTTACATGAGTGCGTTCAATTCAACACATTCATTCCACTCGTCGCCATGATTGCTAGCGACCACTTTGAAAATGTATCCAATTTTCTGTGAATGCGATACGCACGCCGCGGGTTCCAATCTTTTGTTTCTTTGTCCGTTAGACTGTGCAGTTGTGGTTGTTGCTCTTATTGGAATGCTCGCAGACGATTATTGCCATCTCTATATTGTGATTGCTATCATTGTTGTTGCTGGTTTTACTGTGAATCGTTGGAACGGTATGTGTGAAAGAAATATTAATGGTGTCATCGTTTTGCTGCGCGACATGGCGTATACGTAACAAATTGAATGAAGTATTCGTTAAAATTTCTTCGTATTTCATTTATCAGGCGTTGCCGAAAACTTTAATGCTTCTGATTGAGATCATAAATCATTTAAAAACGTAGAAGCAGCAAAATACAAAAGAAATTGTGCAGAAAAAATTGGAAAAAGTTCGAAATTAGCAGCGGAAAATAGTCGTCGCATCAGCAGCGGCGGGCGTTGGCAGTCATACAAATATGACAAAATTTAAAGGTGAGATTGTGCTAATATGTATATATATTAAAACAACGCTATAAGTCCACACTACATACTTAACAAAGGACAAAGCTTATTTTATTTTAGCGGCTTATTGTATTTTAGTTCTTTAAGCAGAATAATTTTATTTAAAATTTTAAATAGAACACTATTGCGCGAATTACCGATTTAGTATCACATGTCGGACGACAATGACGAAAAATCGAGATCATGTGTGTGTATATTAGGGCGGGTCAATATTTTTCCTATATATTTCCTGGTAGATTCTGATTCTAAATAAAATTCTATAAGAAAAAGTTCATTAGATCACAGCTTTAAAGTCAATTTCGAAGTTAATATGCAGAATAATATTTATTAAAGTTTTTTTAATAAGTTGAATAAATTACTATATTTTCTATTTAAAGATCCGCAATATGGCTCTACAAAGCAAATTATATGTACAGTATCGGTCAAATCAACAGCACCCTCATTTCAAAGGTATACAGTTTTCCCCTAACGTTTATTCATTTGTTTTAAAAATTTTCGATGTTGATTACTTAACAAAACAGATAAAAATACAAGTTTAAAGCTTTTTCGAAAACTTAAAAAAAATCAACAAATTTTTATCCAAGTTTCAACTTTTATCTCCGAAGCGTTATGTATTTACATATCGTAATAAAATAACAAATACCATATGGTAACATAATTTCGTTTGACACAAATATTTTAAAATTTAGTTTACTTAAATTTTGTCTAATTATAATTTTTGTATTAAAAAATTAAAAGTTCTGCTGAAAAATTTTTTATACCAGATCCACGCAGCAAATAAAAAACTGTCCTGAACAGCATTTCAATAGCTCCAGAGTTCGTAAAGGAAAGAAAATCTCTAAAATTACTTACACCGAAAAAAAATATTTTCAACAAGTAAGAAAGTCTAAGTTCGGGCGGAGCCGAACATTAAATACCCGGCGCAAGTATTAAATATGTTTTTTCACCTTTCCGAAACCTTCCGCTAGATGGTAAGCCGGGGTGTATCAATTTTGAGTAAATTAGCGTCCTTCAATTTCGAAATATTGAAGTTTCAAGCATTTCTGAAATTTACCGTTATATGAGAAGCGGCCGTTATTTTAGTCCGATTTCAATAATTTTCAACGTTTTGCTTATATG
>NW_016157106.1:62132-127648 GCF_001687245.7 Rhagoletis zephyria
CATTTATGTATACATTTGTCTATATCTATCTCGATTCGTTTTGGCTGTTACAAACAACCGTTATGTGAACAAAATTAATATACCCTTGTGCACAAGTGCGCTCGGGTATAAAAATGTCGAAAAGATCTAATGTTAGAAAAAAATATAAATTAAAACTGTCCTTAGTAGCATTAAAATAGTTCTACATTTCGTGAAATAAAAAAAAAAATCTGCAAATTACCGAAAAAAATCATTTTTTTTTTAAGTCGAATACGATTAATTTTTGAAAATGATAAGAACTAAATCTTTTCAGGAACTCTACAACTACTGAAATGCAACTTAGAACAGTTTTAATTTTTTTCGAAAATGTCACTTTATCAATCTTTTTGAAAAAAAAAAATGTTTTTTCGGCGTAATTCTGCAGAAATTTTTTTTTCTCAGAAACTCTATAACTATTTAAAAGCTACTCAGAACAGTTTTTATTTCTTTTTTTTTTTCAAACATTAAAATTTTTTCGACTTTTTTGGAAAAAAAATCCTTTTTTCGCTGTAATTTTGCAGAACTTTTTTTCCAATTCAGGAACTCTAGAACTATCGGAAAGCTACTCAAGACAGTTTTAATTTTTATTGGTTTAACTTTTTCGAAAAAAAAATATTTTTGCGTATTTTTGAAGAACTGTTGTCTGCTTTCCAAGAATTCTAGAACAATTGAAAAGCTATTCAGAACAGTTTTTTTATTTAGCTTTTTCGTTTTTTTTTTTTAGTTTTCTTCCGCGTAATTTTGCAAAACTTTCTTTTCCCTTTTTAGAGTCTATTGAACTACTGAAAAGCTACTCAGAACAGTTTTAATTTTTATGTTTTTCTTTTTTGAAATATCCAGCTTTTTCGACTTTTTGGAAAAAATTTGTTCGCCAATTTTGCAGAACTTTCTTTTTAATTTACAGGAACTCTAGAACTATTGAACAACTACTCAGACCAGTTTTTTTTTGTCCTCTTGCATCATATTGTTTGCCAACTTCACAGACATTGCCTGTCAATATCAATATTTTAAGTGATAGAATCCAGGTTGCCACTTACTTCTTTTTTTTGTGTACCAAAAGGTGTACCAAAATTACAAAAAAAAAATACCAAAATATATTTTACCTATAGATTTAATTACTAAAATTTTTTACAAATAAAAATGTGTGCCGAGTGTTTTGTTTACCAAATATTTTATAATGATAACTTTAGTAAGTTAAATTCTCTGTAATACCGACCAAGTATATATTTTAATATTATACTTAAATTGAGTAGATTGCATTACTATTACGAGTGGAAATTAAATCGACCTACATGGTAGCATATATTGAGCTGGCCCCATAGAAGTTCACTCCAGCCATAGGCCATTTATGAAGTTAAGCATTTCAGAGGGTGTCATGTTCCAGATTCCTGACAGAGACGATATCAGCTCTCAGACCTAAGATACATGGACAATCGCATAATACATTTGTTACAAAACCTTTGGTTTTGTCAGGTAGCCTGGAAAGTCCTCAGATGCTCTCGACTAAAATTCATAAGCCGTTCCGAGTTCCCCTTAAGGAATTATAAATTTCTTATATTGCCTTTTCCCTTAGGAGCTCTACTGTGTATACTTTTGACGGACCACAGAAGGGCAATGGTCCATATGCGCCCCATATGTACTCAGGCTTTTCGAGAGCGTCAGCTCTTTCGTTGACATCAAAATCCACAAAGTCGCACCAAAGAGTTGCCCTGTTACTTAACTGGTTCATTAAAGATTTGCAGTTGTCCATAAGCCCAGATGTAGTTTTGTAAGTGCCCGGGGATTTTAATGGAGCCTAACACGTGGCCCAGTGTTGCCATCTCGGAGCATTCACCCATCATATACCAGACTCTGCAAGTGTTACTTTCAGGAACTATTACATTTCAAGGCTTGTTGAAGGACAATTCCGTACCACTTTTTCCGTGAGTTTGACGGGATCCTTAAATAATGATTTTAAACAATCAAGCGTACTTATGTGCGGTAAGTTGTTGAGACACAAAGCGCTCCAGCAAGCCTCATTGGTAATTAGTATAGCTAGAGTTGGTATATCTGTAATGATTCTCAATACTTTCGTTGAGATTTCGTCGAACAATTAAAAAGCTTGATAAGGAGAATATATTCAGCCTAACAGAAAATTTAGCTTCCCAAAACTGGCGAAGATATTTATTTGTCTTTTCATCTATATTTTAGTATACTAACTGTATGAATTGATCAAACATTGATTACATTTTTCCACAAAATTTAAATTTTGAAATAGTTCTGTAGATTGTTAAACGTGTGATATACATACAATTTCAAATACGAACTTCTAGTATGAAGATTGGTCGAAAAATTTCAATTTCATAGTGAAAAAATATTAATGGAAACTTTTTGCAGGTATAACAAGATTTTTGGTAAATTTGACTGTTTGGCAAGGCACCACCAGGCCCTCAGAAGCTACGCCTTGGTCACTCCTTTATTGTGTTTGATTCAAAATTCGTTTTGTGATGCCTACAGTTTTCCAAGAAGAAAAACGTGGTTGTGACTTTTAAAATTAAATTTTCGCTGCAAACAACAATAGACATCAAAAAAGCACGCCAATAATGTGTAAAATTACTAAAACTTTAAGGTATTATTTTAATCCTTATTGCTCAACATTTTATTTACGCATCGTGATTTCTGTAGCTGTAAGCTACAAAAGAAATTTTTAAGTTAGTTAGTCGTCGAGCTGTCCTTAAGAAAGTAAACTTTTCTAAAACCATCAGCACTACACTAATCCCAAACACAAAACGGCAGACAACCCTTTGCCGCCTACATTATCAACAAAATACCGTATTTTGCGTTCAAAAATGCGGCATTTTGGTCCAATATTCTCCATGCAGAGGCGAGATATTATTATCTTAGAACAGCATTTGGGTGCGGCAACCGCAATTGCATGCACGCATTCACACGCACAGGCGAAAATCCTTAATGGCTGAGCAACGCAATTTCATTACTGGCCGATGACAATTCCCACATTTTTCGCCTTAATCGCATCGTTTTTGTTTGCCATAATTTTTTTTCCGGTTAATTCCGGTTTGAGCCTCAAAATTGGAAAGAATGCTGAGTTGAAAAAAGGTAAACTAAAATTAGCATGATAGAGAGGGTGCCGCCGACAAGGCGAAGTAAAATAATCAATAGAAGAAAAGGAATGAAAAATATAACCAAAAGTGTACAAATGACAAAAGAAAAGTTTAGCAAAAATGCAGAAAAGAAACTAAAAATAAGAGTAAAATGTAGGCATGCATGAAAATTGGCAAAAATTGCAGAAAATATAAATTGAGTATTACCTTGACCAATTCTAAAAAAAAAAATAAAAATCATGCAAAACAAATAAATCATGTTTTAATTTCTTTGCTTTTTGCATTTACCTTGGGGCTAATAAACGCCAACAATAGCAACAACAGCAAAGTACATAATTTATGCCAGCTGGCATCATGAAAATCTCCATGTCATCATCGCCGCCATATTTATGGATTGTCTGTGACACAGACAAATAAGCCTCATTCGCGGCCACAGGCACAATAAAATATCGGCCGTACCACCAATCCCCCCCCCCCTTCTCCCCTTTACAACAGACTCTCATTCACTTTCAATTAAGTAAGTCATACTTTACTGGTGCGCTTTAGATTAGATAAGTTGTGGGTGGCAGAAATTTCGAATGACTGAGTCTATTCAATTTCCTTTCTTTACAGATGCACACGACTACATTTACATTGGGGACGGCGGCGGCGGCAGCAGCAGCAGAAGCAATATCAGCAGAAGCGACAAGAGTGGTAGCAGCTCGTACGTCATCGCCTCCTCCCACATTAACGTTCCAACGCGGCGTAGCACCAAAAGCAACCGAAACAATAGCAATACGGAGAGCCGCGCATACAGACGCTCACCGACCAGGAGGCCAACTCTTTCACAAACGATGCTTCCCTATAACTTCCAGCAGCACCAGTTCGTTGAGCACTATAATCAAAGCAGCAGCCTGCACAGAATGGCTGCAAATGCACCCAACACCACCAGCATCACTGCCACTGCCACGACCACAGAAGCGACGACGACGACAGCCGACATAGCGGGTCTCAGCCACAAACATGGTCCCCTTTCCAGTCACAGCTCCATCAGCTATAGCACCTACAATGCTGTGGGGAGCGATAGCATAGACGATAGTCGAGGGCAATCGCCACGTGCACCACGTCACTTCCATCATCAGCCGCCGCACACCATGCTCGCTGCTTCTTCCTACGCTGTGCCGACGCTTAACACCGCCCTCATCACAACTGCCACCACAGTGCTGACTGCTGCCAAAGCGGCTGCCACAGCGACAGCGACAACGGTAGCGGAGAATTTCTATAGCGGCGTCGCCGTTGGCCTCGGTGCGATGCTAATCAACGACACACTGCTGCTGGAGGCGGACACCAGTGGGAATGGTACGAGTTTGCTCTTCGACAGCGACGACAACGGAAGTGACCTTATCTTGAATAGCAGCGTTGGTAATGCGACCAGCGGCAATGCGACCGCAAGCGATGAGGATTTTGGTGAATTGCTGCGAATGGCAACCACATCGGTTGTGCTGGGCCTGGTGATACTCATCACAATAATTGGTGAGTACCGAATTGTTGGAAACTAGAAATTAGAAAATAGAAATTTGTGCATTCATCAAGTATTTAGTAATTACATTGAAGCGATGCTAAGCGACTTGTTTGCGGTTCATATTGGCGTTCGCTTTTGAAGTGAAATTTAATTAATTGCTTTTTCACTTTTGATTAAGTCATTGCCGTTGTTGCATTCTCGACGACATCAGCAGTGAACTTAAGCTGAATTACACAGAAACAAAGCGCGCAAATATTCATATCTCCCTCATCCACCGCCAGCAGCCGCTATACTTATGCATGAATTTGTTAGTGACATTTGTTTCAGTGGCTCCTTTCAATTTTTGTTTTCCTTGTTTTTATTGTTGTGCGTAAATTAAAAGTTGGAAGTCGGCATAAGCCAACGTCAGCGGCAGCACTTCACCTTTGAACTTTGGGTTATTGTGGGGGCGCGATTGTCGCGCAAACAATATAATTGCATTTAGGACAATAGGCAGAGCAATTTTAGTATGCAAAATTTATGCAACCTTTGACTGGTAGCGTGAGAGAGCGAAAGCAAGCACGAGTAGCTATGGTGAGTGGCAGTTTTTTGTGCGAAAAAATATTTTTAAGAGTAATGGAATGGGTGGAAGTGGAGCACAAGTTCACTCTTTTTCACCTAAGCGAAAGCTTTTAGTCTAAATTGGTTTCTACTTTAACAATCAATTCTTTTAATTATTTTAATGTTTTGGTGGTACTCAGTCTGCTATGGAAATAATAGGGCAATTCTCGCTATGATATTATAGTCGAAAGTCTTTTGTAAGACAATTCGTAAAAGGCAATAGAGTTTGAAATATTTTTTTCTTTGTTCTGGCACAAAAGTTTTACAAAAATAGCTTCTTTTCCAACTTATATACCGCGAAAAGCTCTATCGACAGAAAGCACTTGTATGTCATTTTGCTGGCGCTGCCTCAATATTGGTCGAGTGGCCAAACCACTGGCGTTCTATTCGAGAGACCTGATGTCGACGCCTTGGGCAGCGGAGTATCTTTTTTTTCAATTTTCCTATAATTTGTTTGATTATAATCATTTAAAAATAAAATATAAGTACAGATATATGCATTTTTTATTTTGAGAAAACAATTTTTATGGCTTTAATAATAATAATTATTATACCTTTCATGAGCGTGAAATGGTGTTATAACTTTGGTCCGATGTTTGTAAGTACCAGAATAAGAAGAGATAGACCCATCAAAATGTATACTTAAGTGATCAGAACATCGAGCTGAGTCGATTTAGCCATGTCCCTCTGTCCGTCTGTCTGTCTGTCTGTCTGTCTGTCTGTCCGTCTGTTTGTATGCAATCTAGTCTCTCAGTTTTCGAGATATCCGGATGAAATTCGGTAGGTGGGTGTATTTTTATAATGTATTAATCATTTGTCGGAACCGGAATAATCGCACCACTATAAGTTATAGGTTCCATACAACTGATTGTTCAGATATGAGATTTTTCGTTATAACTTCTACATTTATGCAGCTAGAAACATGAAATTTCGCACTATTTTCACTCATTATCAACAGAAAGTTTACAGTAAAATTAACAAAGATCGGGTCACTATAACCTGCAGCCCCCATACAACTGATTGTTCAGATATGAGATTTTTCGTTATAACTTCTACATTTATGCAGCTAGAAACATGAAATTTCGCACTATTTTCACTCATTATCAACAGAAAGTTTACAGTAAAATTAACAAAGATCGGGTCACTATAACCTGCAGCCCCCATACAACTGATTGTTCAGATATGAGATTTTTCGTTATAACTTCTACATTTATGCAGCTAGAAACATGATATTTTGCAATACTTCCACCCGTGATCAACAAAATACTTACAGTGAAAATGGCGAAGATCGGGTCGCTATAACCTATAGCCTTCATACAAAAGATGGTTCAGATATGATATTCCTTGTTATAACTTCTCCATATATGCAGCTAGAAACATGAAATTTCGCACTATTTTCACTCATTATCAACAGAAAGTTTACAGTAAAATTAACAAAGATCGGGTCACTATAACATATTTATTGCCTCCTCTAAAACTCCTTTATTTGGACAGCTAAAGTCGATATATTTCGTAAGCTATTCTATAAAGAATAATACAAAGTCTACTGGGAAAATCGGTTTACATACCGATCACACAGCAGTGAAAATCACTTAGATTGGTGCTATATAAGGTATATCTTCCATACCTCTGATTGTTTAAATATGATATTTTATATATGTATCTATCTCCTCTATCTATGTATCCTGTGAATATATAAATTTTTTCAAATGCAGTAATCTGCTAAAGTAAAATTTTCAGATGTTCATGATCTTACTTGTTTTTGTTTTTGTTTCAGTCTTCTTTTTATAAAATTGCAGTGGTTGATTTTATTCTCGGGATTGAAAGTTTACATTTAGCAATTTTATTCTCCAATAGCAAGATTTAACAACGAGTCCAGAAATATAACAGTTGTTTTCGAAATTTGCCAAAAATCTCCCTAACATGAGTGTTCATAAATTCTGGTCATAAATTAAATTTTACTTTTGTCTCATTCTTTAAAAAAAAAGTCAAAAAATACCAAGTAGTAGCGTCATTTAAATTGTTATTTTAGATTGTTAGAGAATTGAATGAGCTTTAAGATTGTCTCCACGAAGAAAATTTGTGGACAATCTAGTAGATGCACCAAACAGTTAAAGTTGAAAATATGTTGAGCTTATTCTGCTGATTGGCAGTGTTTTTATTTAAATAATTTTCTTAAAATTCAGTTTTTTCAAACAATCCCTAAAGTACCAGCAGCCCTGCGTTTATAAATGTCCATATTATACAACATAAAAACTATCCCAACATGTTCAAGAAATATATCGTAAGAGCCATTTTACCTATAGACAATAGGGTATGCAAAAAATAAATTGTCCTATTAGAAAGCTAGCATTAAATAATGTTGTTGTCTATTTACATCCAATTTAAGGGAAAATTTAAAAAAAATCTCTCCTGTAAAATTTACCTTTTGTCGCTTACGATAAAATGGCAATCAGGGGTGGATATTTACCGCTTAATTCTGTGTTCTCTCCATTGCAAATAATTGCAAATAAATTTTATTACTATTTTTATTAAGTAAAATCTTCCAGCGCACTCTCTGTCAATATTTATTTCATGATTTTCATATGTGTGGAACTGATTTCACTGTCACATATGAAAAGTATGAACTTAAAAGCAAAAAAGCGTTTGACTGCCGTAGCCGAGTAGGTAGAGATGTCGGCTATAAATTTTGTGTGTCGCAGGTTCGAAGGCCGGCACATGCAGTTTTTAATAATAGAAACAAATTTTTTAATATGCAAAATTTATATTTTTCATACGAAATTTCAATTTCGAAACGCTTGTCAATAGTATTTTCAATCTTGATAATTTATCAAGAAAAGAGCTTTTGATTCCTGTGCTAGAATTCCAATTCTTGATAAATAATAAAAAATTGACAAACTATACAAAAAGGGTTTTTATCATGATGCTGTCCTTTGACTTTCATTTATTTCTCTAAAAATTTATTTTGTCCTTCCATTTCACAAATTGTCCTTTGAAAGTACCCTTTTATACGTGGTCAAACATTAATGCATTTCATATATTACACTAGGATGTACATACATGTGAATGTAGATACAAATTCTGAAGAAAGAACAAGAAATGCAAACAAGTTGGAAAGCTCATCTTTGTCTTTTACCTTTTCGAAGCGAGTGCATCCACTATTCTTATCAATGTAGTAAAAACAAAAAGAAAATTAAGATTGTTCAAAGCTTATGGCGTTCTATGGGTTAGCCTTAATGGAGGTGGCATCCCCGGTTTGGACATAAAATGTATGTTCCACTGAGTAAGAAAAAAACCTCGACCACTCATCTATGTCACTACGAGCCCCCGCGCCCCAAAGAAATTCCCCATGTAGAAACTGCCAACAGTATGGTCACACGAAAGCATCCTGCCAGAGAAAACCTGTGTGCATTAAATGCGCAGGGAGACATATACATACATATGTATCTGCAGAATTCTAACGAAAAACGCGGTCAGATGACGTCAAATGCGCTCATTGCGACGGTTACCACCCAGCAAACTACAAAGGTTCTTCGGTTTATAAGAACATGGAAAAAATTAAATACCCAGCTTTAAGGAAAAAAAAAACACCAACGAACACTAGCGCCCAGAAAATGAAGTGCAATAAAGACCAGTTCCTGGTGTCTCACAATCAAATCCGAATCAAATGCTTTCTTACTTTCCAGGTGTCAAACTTCCCCCATAAACTATAAGTAAAACTGTAACGAAATCCCAAAACACGAACGCGATGCAGGAAATGATAGGTCTGCTAAAGCAAGTCATGTAACAAATCACAACAGTGAAGAATCTCCTCGTTACCCTTACGACCAAAAACTACTCGTCTTCGGTCCCCTAAAAATAGTAATATGGAGCGCAAGTTGGCTGCCAAAGCATACTCATATAAATTCGTACCGTACAGAAGCTATATTCAGGCCACCAGTATTATCGTTGAAGATATAAAGGGCCCGTTAACAATATCCGCAATTCATATCCCCCCAGACATTCAATCAACAAATAAGAATATGAAAAGTTCTTTAAAACATTCGGCAATAGATTGCTAGCTGCCGGATATTTTAAAGATCTCGTCTAATCACACCTAAGGGGCGACAGTTGTACGCTGCAATAACGAACCTTAACCTGCCCCCCTCTTCCTCAGGTGCACCTGCATACTGGCCACCGGACCAAAAGAAAACCCCCGACCTAATCGACTTTTTCGTTGCCAAAGTTATAGCATCCAGTGTAGTATCATGCAGCTCGTACTACGAATTATCTTCTGGGAGGGATCCTGTTTTGGTTGAACTCAATAGAAACTTTACTGAATCACCCCAAAATGTATAGGCTATACAATCTGAAAACCGACTGGAATTCATTTCAACGAGTGGTAACTTCTAATATAAGTTTAAAACTTGCCCTAAAATCTGAAGCAGATATCGCTATGGCCATTGCGAACTTTAACTTCTGCCTGCTATTCAACCGCTCCTACTAAGAAGAGAGAAAGTACAACAATCTCTTCACAAGCTAAGGCAAGGCTGCAAGGAAGAAGGTGACAACAAACCAGATACTCCGCGGACAAATAGCGATTAAATGCACTCATAATAGAACTCAAATATATTAAAAAACAAGTAAGACCAGCTTTGTCTTCGGCTATGCCGAAGGCTTCATACCTTTTATGAACATCTGAAAATTTTACTTTAGCAGATAACTGCATTTGAAAAAATTTATATATTCACAGGATACATAGATAGAGGAGATAGATACATATATAAAATATCATATTTAAACAATCAGAGGTATGGAAGATGTACCTTATATAGCACCAATCTAAGTGATTTTCACTGCTGTGTGATCGGTATGTAAACCGATTTTCTCAGTAGACTTTGTATTATTCTTTATAGAATAGCTTACGAAATTTATCGACTTTAGCTGTCCAAATAAAGGAGTTTTACAGTAAAGCCCTATATCTGAACAATCAGTTTTATGGGGGCAATAAATATGTTATAGTGACCCGATCTTTGTTAATTTTACTGTAAACTTTCTGTTGATAATGAGTGAAAATAGTGCGAAATCTCATGTTTCTAGCTGCTTAAATGGAGGAGTTATAACAAGGAATATCATATCTGAACAATCATTTGTATGAAGGCTATAGGTTATAGCAACCCGATCTTCGCCATTTTCACTGTAACTATTTTTATTATAATGGGTGGGAATATTGCGAAGTTTCATGTTCCCAGCTGCATAAATGGAGGAGTTTGTTATTTTCACTGTAAACTTTCTGTTGATAATGAGTGAAAATAGTGCGAAATTTCATGTTTCTAGCTGCATATATGGAGAAGTTATAACAAGGAATATCATATCTGAACAATCAGTTGTATGGAGGCTATAGGTTATAGCGACCCTCTCTTCGCCATTTTCACTGAAAGTATTGTTTTGATAATTAGTGACAAAAGTGCAAAATTTCATGTTTCTATCCACTTAAATGGAGAGTTATAACGAAAAATCTTATATCTGAACAATCAGTTGTATGGGAGCTATAACTTATAGTGGTCCGATTCTTCCGGTTCCGACAAATGATTAATACATTATAAAAATACACCCACCTACCGAATTTCATCCGGATATCTCGAAAACTGAGAGACTAGATTGCATACAAACAGACGGACAGACAGACAGACAGACAGACAGACAGACGGACATACGGACATGGCTAAATCGACTCAGCTCGATGTTCTGATCATTTAAGTATACATTTTTATGGGTCTATCTCTTCTTATTCTGGTACTTGCAAACATCGGACCAAGGTTATAATACCATTTAATGCTCATGAAAGGTATAAAAAGCTAAACGAAATGCTCAAATACACAATTACTTTCACAATATTGATGCAACTGCAGCAACTGATTACCCTCGCTCTGGAAGCCAGCAAGCAAGTAAAAAGTCAAATTCTACCTCAATCTGCATTAACTACCCCAGGCGTGCATTACTAATCTCCTACTTCTTTAATACAGGTGAAGATGATTCTCAAACCCGGAAAAAATACAGAGAAAGTTGAATTGTGCCGACCTATTAATTTACTACCAATCACTTCACAATCATGGAAGTGCTTTTTCTAAAAAGGCTATCTCCAATTATAGAAGAACAATATTTCATACCCCACCATCAATTTGGTTTAAGGAAAAGCGACAGCACTGTCGAACAAGTACACCGGCTTGTTGAGAAAATATGCTCAGCATTTGAGAAAACCAAATACTGCGCAGCTGCCTTTCTAGATTCTCACAATGGCTTACTCTATAATATAAAAACCACACTCCCTATAAACTACTATATATTTCTGCAGTCATACCAGAAGAATCGCTATTTTCTTGTTAAACAGGGTACGGAAGATTCTAAACTTTATGACAGTATCACATGGCAGCGTCGTGGGTCCCATACAATACCTACTCTATACATACGGCCTACCCGCATTAGAAATAGCCACCATTGATACCTTTGCTGATAATACTGTTATCTTAGCAGTTGACGGCTCTCCCCAGTTGGCTTCCCAAAAACTCTAAAAAGGCCTAAATAAAATCACTCAGTGACTAAAAAACTGGCGAATCAAGTCTAACGAAACGAAATCAGTTCAAGTAACATTTACTCTCTCCGATTGCATTTCGATCGAAGACTTACATGGAAGACGCATATATTTACAAAACGCAAGGCACTCGGACTAAAACTCAGAAACTTATATTGGCTCATAAATCGACTTTTTCAATTATCACTAGAAAACAAACTACTACTCTACTCAACAACCATAAAACCGATTTGGACTTACGGTATCCAGCTGTGAGGAACAGCTTCAAATTCCAATATTGAAATACTACAAATATTCCAAACAAAAACTCTGAGGATGATTGTCAACTCACTGTGTAATGTCGCAAATACCCAACTCCCCCAAGATCTGAAGATTCTCCCGTTCCAGAAGAAATTAAAAAACAATCTACATCATACAACTTGAGACTACTAAGTCAACCCAACCCACTCATAACAGAGTTAACATCCCACTCAATATTTTTACCCGACTTAAGAGAAAATCAACAACAGGTCTACTGCATCAATGATGTAACTGATTATGAACAAGAAGTTGGCGCATTCCACCAATGCCTTTAGAAAATTAGGAGTTAAGATAAATCAACTGCTAAATGTAAAAAATGCAGATTGCAATAAATAGTGGATATTCAAAAAAAAAAAGAAAGTGCTGACATTGCCAGGGAATACATATTTGCTATTGAAGGATTATTAATTTAAGTTTTGGGTCGGAATATATCTATCTATATAACAACCAACCTATACGTGAAAGAATGTTTAAAGGAAGAAACCAATTTAATCGAATTGTTCAAGGGTAACCTCGAAATGTAACAACCTATAATTTATATATGTATGAACCAAGTGCTCAATTAGTATTTTTTTACATTATGTAAATAGTTCTGTTTAAAAAAATATACAAAGATATATACATACATATGTGTGCATTTCATTTTTTTTTTTATTTTGATTTTTTTTTTTGTTGATTTTCATATCACCAATTCCATCAACAAATTACTTTCCTGTCATAAAAATACACAGCACTCAATGGCACGAATAAATTCTGTGTCTCTCATTTGTTTCTATGAAACGCGTGGCACTCAAATCGCCAATCTTCAATGACCTTGGGCAATACTTGCTTTTCCATTTACACATTTTCTTCGCACAAACAAAGCACATCGATTTATTTCATGTTTGTCTAACAAATATTTATTCTACGCATTTTATTTTTGTCTGTTTTTTTTTTTTGTGCATTTTTATACTTCAGCCATATCACATTTCAACTTTGCTTTATGATCCTTTGTGATGTGGTCGCGCGGCGCATGTTTGACGCCTTCATGGCCGCCATGCCGCATGCCACTTGTTGCTGGAGGCTCTTCAAACGAGCCCGATTGTAGGCATATAAATTGCAAGTAAACATGCATATGTATATGTATGTACATTAGGGTGGTTCAATTAAGTAAAGTCGGAATTTGAGTGCTCTCACATTGATACATGGAAAACTTTGAGCGCTTTGAGCGACCTCTAAATATATTTTAGTTTCAAAATTAAAAGGGGTATATTTTTTTGGTATAGAACATTCCTAAGGGCGAGAACACAAAAATTCATACTAATACTTTTTCACATGCATTTTTGGACCACCCTAATGTACAAAAATCTATGTATGTATGTATGTATGTACATGCTATTAGTATATTTAGATTTTCGGTATAAATCAGACTTAATAAAGCCATTCAAGTGTACAATGGAGAGCAATGCGAACCAAAGTGAATTAAGTGGCTACATAGAATGCGCGGGATACATTTGCAGGGCCGCCGTTTAAAATTAGAAATTAATGCTAATTGGAAAATAGAAATAAGAACAAAACACTTTTACGGCCAAATCACTTTTTTAGGGCTTTTAGGGGCAATGAAATTTTTTAGAGCACTAAAAAAGAAGCAACAACGTTCACGGTCATACAATTTATCGCTATGTATGTAAATCACTTATCAAGAATCTCAAGTGGGAAACCTGCGTAAGTGGCAGTCATGGAAATAGCATCTAAAGGCCCGCAGCTTCACTCCTAGTGTGCGTTAGCTTCGATCAACCACGATTTCGCTGTCCAACCCGGCGAAGCACGGTGACAAGTTGAAATTCATATCTTGTGATGTCACCTCGTTGCGTCTCTAAACAAATAATCTAGCTGATTTAATCAATAGTTTACATTGCGTCCTGAGGTGAATACTGCCAATCACTTAGTGGCAAGAATGCCTTCTGATCACGCCTAAACTTCACTATATGTGCCCTGATGCTAACATAATTTAGCGATTAGCAAACCAAACTATATTTTATCATATAGAGAAAACTCCTTTTAAAAATTTAATTTTTGTCCTGCCTTTGTCTACAGCCAGTCAAAATACACACGCACAAATAGCACACTTAGCACTCATAACCTCACGTTACTACTGGCTGCCGGACACTGGTTACGCAAAAGGGCTTATCAAAGATTGCAACCAGGGATGCCAACTTTTTTTAGGCTACTTACCCAAAATTGCTGAAAACAAAATCCCCTATTTTCAATGGTATTCCCCAAAAATAACTTTTACTAGTTATTTAATGCACTTCATTCTCTTTTTATTAAAAAACACAGCAAATATATTTAATTATAATGGGATATGTAATAAGGACAGTATTCTTTAATTATATATAAACAAATACTTCTCAGTATATTCCGTGTTTTTTGGGAATAAATGGATTATTCCTTAGAATCATATACTTCTTTAGGATATTTTGTAACTGTCTTCAAGTCGCACTAAAATCAAGAGAGATTTTATTTTTAAACAATTGTTTTTCGAGTTAAATTGCATCCAAAGTATCTGTGCCAAGACTATTTCTGTTTTCAGTCTTTTAAAATTAATTTTGGAAAAACCGTGTCAGACATTGGCTTGGCGCCGAAAACGAAGTAAGAAATGATAGTGTCAAATGTAAACTTCTTGTGAAAAAAGTCGCTATGCAGGGTTGCAATTTTTTCACAGTTCCATTTTCTACACAGTTCCATAAAATAATTACGTTATGTTTTAAATCAGTAAAACCGTAGTGGGAGATTGTTATTACAAGTTTTAATTTTATGCTCAATAGGAATTTTCTAATAAAAATCTTTTGTATATTAAATTCCCCTGAATTTTAAAGCCATCCCCCGATTGCCCCGAGAAATTCAAATCCAAATCCTCCAAAATCGGGAAATTCTCCCCGGGTTGGCATCACTGATTGCAACAAAGAAGTAGTTTCTATTAATTATGTGACTACGTATGTATATATATACATGGACCTTAGTAGATACATATAAAAGATAATTGTTGCCATGGTCAATTCAATCGCTTGATTATGACCACAAAAGTTGAGCAGCAGCTGTTGTCCAAGACTTCAATAGTCAGTTTTATGGCTTCATTGCAGACAAAGTAAAATACGTGCATACATACATATGTACATATCGTCGTGTAAAGTACAAAACCGCGTATCCGTCCTTCTGCAAAAGCGCATAACTGACATTTTTTTGCCAAAAATTGGATTTGCTCACCGATGATCTTGGCTCAATCCTTGTCCATTCATCCTGAAAAATACTACCGATTGTTTTTGCTCTCTAAAAAATTATTTACGCAATCTCACATACGCGGTTTTGCATTATCTTGATAAGCGGTCTTGTACTTTAGACGACGATATGTATGCGTGCGTACAATGGCGAATATTTGAAGTCTTTCGACAGAAAGTCTAAATTCTTTTAGAAGCCACTAAGTAAACAAATGAAATTAACTTCTCATTTCAGTGGATCATCAGACGAATAGATACGAAGAAGTCAGTAAAATTATCTACTTCATGTCAGTGAGTTAATTAGAAACGAGTGAAAAATTACAAAAACTCAGTTCTTATATAGAATGCGCTTGTTTTCTAACAAATACGAAAATCTCAGTATGTGAATTTATTTTAAAAACGAAGTGATTTCATAAACAAATCAACATTGAAAAGTCAATATGTATGCCAATTTCATCATTAGCCAGTCTTTTGTGTCTTAACACTTTTCGCGTTCTGGAATGAAATCCTCTAAATTTTTTTTTTTTTTTGTGGATCACATTATCATCGCTTTTCAAGGTCCAGCAATTGTCTATGACTTGGTGAAATCGGTCGCCATGTTCTTCGCTAGTGTTTTTTTTTTTTTTACTAAGTTTTTTTTTTTA
The DNA here is from genome assembly GCF_001687245.7 of Rhagoletis zephyria. Classification (NCBI taxonomy): domain Eukaryota; kingdom Metazoa; phylum Arthropoda; class Insecta; order Diptera; family Tephritidae; genus Rhagoletis; species Rhagoletis zephyria. The sequence goes on from NW_016157106.1 coordinate 78,125, forward strand.
ATTTTCCACCGCTTTCTACTCAATGCATCGAAATGAAGTAGAATCCATTAGACGGATTGGATTTTCATTAATACGTGGTTTGTTCTTCTGTAAAGCTACGTCCAAATTCTATTTTTAAATTTTTTTTGAAATTTGCCATTTTTACTATTTCTTGAAAATTCAACATTTTCCTTCTCAACTAGTGGACATGCTAGATAAATTTTATAAATGCACTTCAAATCAGCATTAAAACTCCATAGGACGAGGTCGGTCCCGTTTTTGAGATAAAAGACGACCAAATTTTTTTGAACTGTGCAATAGTCGCCGAACCTCAACTATTATGTGTTGAGAGCTCTTCGAAGCAGAGCATTTGCTTATGATAGGTATAGAGTTAAATGCAATGACTGATGCGAGATTTTCAACTGAATTGGTGTTGCGATTTCACATTTTATATCGTTGCAATTGCAGTTCGCATTAACGCCTACATACCGCTAATATGTCTGTTATTGTTGCACATCGGCCACATGAGTTTGGATATAGGGCAGCCTGCCATTGTGCGCCACCTTTGATTTCACTATTTACGCTTCCAATTGGGAATGATATCCGATTCTCGATTGATCAGTTTCGACCTTGTTGTGACAGGTGCCAAGGTCTAAATAGCCGCCCGGCGCTGCAAGAAAATTGCTACACGCTCAACGTTATGTAAACCACCACGTTCTATAAGACGGCAGCCTCCAGATACTTTTGTCTGGAAAACGCTTGCAAAATTGGGCAGATGGATTGTTATTCTTAATCCCAGGGATTATCCAACTATTCGTTCTTTTTTGGAATCATCGGTGTACAGGCAGATATATCAAGTTCATCGTCCCAGTCCACTCCCAATGGGAGGGACAACAAAGAAAAGTATGTGACATTCAACTTCAGGTCGTATATAGTCGGTAGCAAATTGAGAAAATATTTACTCTAATGGCTAAATACCTAATATTGTTTAGGATTCTGTATACATCGGTTCAATAAAATTGAGTATTGTATTTAGAATACGTTCTGTCGCAATAGTAAAATTAAAAAAAAACACAAGCCACGGATAGCTTCACCAACCAATATTTGATATTTTTGTGAAGGTTGAATATTCTGCTCTCTTTGCAGTCTTACTGTTTAAAAAGTGGCAGTGTTCAAAATTCTCGATTCCTATGGAATTTAGTTTTACGTTGAGTCTTATGAAATCTTTGTACGGTGTACTAAAACTGCAGGAGGAAGTAATTTTTTGCTATAATTCACATAGATATATATAAATTTAAACATACTTCAAGAACATCCACAAATATCGCCACTAACAGAACCTAATAAAGCAACCAAAAAAAAATTAACCCCTTAAATAATTGCTTTTAAACTGTATTTTTTTTTTTCTAAAATTACATTTTATTTCAACACTTTAATCGAAATGAAGTCGGAAATAAAAGCATTTTCTTAAAACACACAGAAATTCTTTACCAACCACGTGCACAGTCCGGCGATGGATTATCTAGCAGAAATGTAGCTAGAAGCGTTCGGTTGGAAAAATATAAAGAAAGAAAACCAGCAGCTTTGTGTATTCAACTCAGCGGCAAGTAACAGGTAGCAACAACACTATCTAATGTTTAGCAAAAAAATGCAACAAATAGCAGAAGACACTCAAAAGAAAGTAAAATAAACCAGAAATGTGTTACACCCAAGCCATTTTCACTTCAAAGTGAGAGAGGGAATAAGAAAAAAAAAGAAACAAGAAAGAGCTTAGAACAGTGGTACAAAGAATGGAAACACGAAAGAGACTGGTGACAATAGACCCAAAGCAAAAAACAAGAAAAAATTCTAATGAAAAGGACAACAATGAGAAGACTGTTTGCCACACAAAAAAAAGGCAATTTGAAAGAAGAAACACAGTAACCGAGAAATGGACGATGGAAAAATCGCATTTTTATTTATTCTCTTTTACATTTATTCGTTAGCGCCGATAGAAAAAAAGGCTTCAGATTGAAGAAACAGTTTTGTACGATAATAAGAGTAGAAAATTGAAAATGAACACAAAATGTAGCAAAGATTCCCCAAGTGATAAACGGTAAATAGAAAATGGCGACGGTATTGGCAACGAACACAAAAAACCTACAAACATACATAAGGCAACAATGAACGAAATGCTGGCGGTCCATTTTCTCAATTAAGGTGTTGGTTGCACAGGAATTTGTAGCATCATGGTTATAAGAAAAAATGAAAAATTGTTGGTAGGTAGCAGTATATAGTGTGCTTTGGGAGTATAAAAGGAACACTTTTGTATTAAGAGACCTTTTTAATTTAAAACACCATTTCATCCAATGAAAGCGAGAACACAGAAATGCAACAAAAATTTCATATTTTTATATTATTTATTTTCTACTTTTTTGTCTTGTCTGTATAAAATTTTGCGATAGATATTAAAGTAATTCAACGATATTAATAGAAAGGTGCACACACATGCATTTACATATGTATGTACATACAAACGAGCACCAATTAATTTTATTTAAAGAAATGGCGTGTCGTCTATTTCCGCTGTAGCGAACGTAGTACATAGGGCGACATCTAGATGTCATCTACCTCGCCCTATTCACTACAGATGTCGCCCTATGCACTAGACTTTTTTATAGGAACTTTGCAAAGCAAAGGTTTTATGGTGTCGGACACACAACATTGAAAGTTTCTGGATCCACAACATTGAAAGTTTCTGGAGCCACAACATTGCAAGTTGATAAAAGCGTTGTAATAAAAAATAAGGTAATAGTCAGTAAGCGACGTACAGTGCAACGTTCGCATATAAGCTGCGGCCAAAAATTGATAGTATTCTGATTTCGATGAAATTTGGCGTATGCTACACTTTCACTTAGGGAAGGAGAAGTTTGAAAAATTGTCAGGATTGGCTGACAGCCACGTCTCCTACCCAGTCCACAGTCCACCACTTCAGTTTAGAAGAAACTTTCAACTTATTTTAATTTGAAATCAGCAGTATTTTACCATTTTATTAATGAGGGGAAGGGAAAAGAGACAAAGCAAGAATGCAGATGGGAAGGAAAAAAAGAGCGTTGACAACTACGGCTCTGTGATCACTATAAAGCTCCACAAATAACTGAAATTTATCCCTGAAATTTCATCGAGGGTGTGGAGAAAGTGCGGCCCAAGGTGCTTAAGCCTAAGGTTCGCAAAAGCCGGATACCAGAGCAGCAAGTGTTTAGATGATTCCACATTCCACATCGTCCTCCATGCAATAGGGGTTATCGATAATATTAAGCCTTACCGCATGCCATTGGCCAGTTAAAACTCCCACCACTGGATGTACCCTGGACCGCCCCCGGTATACACGTGACCAGAAGTATTTATCCTCCTTGCATTCCAAGTTCTTCGCCCAACGCCCGCTGAGCTGACCAGACGCCCATCTCTCTACGAGTAGACCACACGAGGCCAGGGAAGCACCCAGACTAGCTCTTCTCGGGAGCAGTTCCCCAAGGTTTCCCCTCTGTCCTGCCTGCTTATCGAGCATGCAGCTTCCAGCGGTTTTACTGTGATCTGAAGCCCAAATAAGCTTAACAGCATAATAATCCATTGCGGTCGCTAGGTAGATCGAGCAAACCTCTCACCGTTCTCCTCCGAACCATCAAAGAGCCAATAGATATGCGCCTTCTGGATTTTTCAGGTCTGATATTATACACAATATTAAGGAGAAGCCTCTTTGTCGGTATTTGTGTATTTAGCGGAAAACGAAGATCTCCCTTTTTATGGAATGTGCATAGCGCACTGAGACTACAATCTTCTGGTATGTTTTGGAAAGCAAATATATTATATACAATTTTTCCGTTACTTTCTCTAATTGAGTTTTAACGTGTTGCCAAAATCAGTGTATAATTTGATGAGTTGTGGTCGGTATCGTTCCGTATTAATTGTTGCACCCCACTTTAGCAGCTCCCACATACACTACAGCTCTTCGACGCTGGTTTCGGGTCAGATTCCTTCAGTCATCATTTCAAGCTCCTTCCACTCACGCCTTTCCTTATCTCTCTCCCTCATTTTAAAAAGAGTTCTCTCTATCTTCCTCTATTCTCTGTACCGCTCGCTTCGCCACTGGCTGCAGGATGGCTTGGTATGCTACTTATTTCTATTTAAGGGGTTTAAGTATAGTTGAAACGAACGACGGATGTTTTTTATTTCCTAAACGAGCATGTGAACTTTGGTTACATTAAGGGGAATTGATCCAGTCGATATTTGATTCTCGGATAGCGCGCTCTGTGCGTATTTCCTATCTTTCCCAACGTAATCAAATTGGTTTTTGAATCTTAGATCAGGGTCCTTTGAAACCTTGATGCCTTTGTGGATGGTGCTGCTGACTACCACTGTCCTTTATTGTCTGTACCTTCTATACTACTTGTACTTGTTACGTATATGGGGGCCGTCAAAGTTCTTGTAAGTAATCATCCGGGTTTTTTTCTATCTCTTCACTAGTCATTGTTTTAACGTGGCTGGCCTCAAGCTCAGCTGTTACTAATCCTTTATTAGGTTCCTTACTTTTGTCAAAGTGCGATTCCAGTTAAATTACCGGTACGATTACCATTATCATCATCATTACCATTAACATCACCATTATATTGCCGTTACCGTTACCATCACCACTTCTATTACCATCGCCAATGCCATTACCATAACAATTACCATTATCAGCACCATTACTATCATCATTACCATTATCAGTACCATGGCCATAGCATTACCATAACCCTTACCATTACCATTACCATTACCACTATCATTACCATTACCATTACCATTGCCATTACCATTACCTGTACCATTACCATCAGCATCCCCATTACCAATACCCTTACTAATATCACTACCAATTACAATTATCAATGCCTTTACAATTGGCATTACAATTACCCTTGCCACTATGGTTTCGACAAATGCATTACTATTAGCATCGAAATGTTGGGCTCCAGTTAATGTACAAATATCTCAAACACGAAAACCATAAAGCTGTTATATGCACGAACTTGACGAGCTGCAAGCTTTTTCCCCGAAAAATTCATGCATATGTACATACATATATTTGTAAGTAGTATGTATGTATGTTCACATGGTTGTATATAGTAGTATATGACGTGAAGTGGTAACGCTGAAAGGACGGATGTAGCAAATTCACGACCATGTATCATGATACATACATTGACAATTGAGCATGAAATTGAGCATGAGTGACAGACACATACGCAGTAGCAATCAAGACGAAGGGGAAGATGCGACAAAGAAAATGCATATTCATATTCCCTGCATATGAAAGCCACTTTCACAAATAACAAAAATGCATAGTACAATGCGATTGTAAACGCATATAAAGCGTATGCTATGGAAAACTCTTTTTTTTCTCTTGATTGCTCGCGTGTCACAAGCAGTCACATGCAATTTTGAACTGTCGTTGAGTGGCATCCAATTTCATATTCACATTCACCTTGCACATATTGCAAGTCAGCGCCCAGTTACATAAACAATAACTGAAGCGGCAAGCGTGCGAATAAACACAATAGCAAACAGCAATGCGCTCAACTTCTGCGAACTGTACAAAATTGCATTTCAAAATGCTTATTTCTGTCCGCTTAACTTCTGAGGGGTGCGGTGGTGGTAGATTGCTTTCAAATTTCTTTACACACACTTTCGTTTCCGACTCGACAGATGGTCGAGTGTTTGTAAAACCAACCCCCGCCTTCTTTATGGACAAAACTTCTTCTTGGGAAATTTGACAATAACTCGGCAGCGAATAATTCGGCCATAATTAAGTCTCCCAGGCAGCTGATGTCCACCCCAAAGGGTTCCACGGCAGATTCGAAGATATACAAGCCTAGATGTTTAAAAAATAGTCTTGAAAAAGCAGAATAAGTGAGGTGAGAAAAAATACTAACATAATTCCACCTCGTCATACTCCAAGTAGCTGCGGCAATAGGAATCTGACTCCTGCCACAACTGAGAGTTAGCCAAAAGGTTTTTTAATGCCGGAGTTTCCGCCCAACGCTCGGTGAGCCAACTAAGGCCGCATCGGTCCGGAAGCAGTCCACAGATTGCAACAGAAACTCTTAGAGCCTCTCAAGGGTGCCCTGTCTGGAAGGGTTTCTAGAATTGCACTGTTCTCAGTAACCGAAAACAGCAAAATTTGTAAGTAATAAGAATCGACCGAGAGAGAAGTTAGGCATCTCTCGACTAATTTCGATCATACCATAAGCAGTCCTACACTCTGACTGCCGCTCGCTGCCCGTCGATCGAGGAAAAATATTATTCTACATCCTGGTGAACAAGACGAGAAACTTTTTTCCAAGATTAAAGATGAACCCGAAGCTAGCAGACCAATTTTTGATTTAGGTTAAGTACCTCCACTTAAGTTAAAGTGTAGTCTTTAGAAACTTTCGTCTGACGTTGAGCGAAAAGTCGTCAGCGTAGGCGATGTTCTCAGATTACATTTTCCAGCTCTTCCAGGATGGTGCTGACCGCTATGATTCAAAAAAATGGTAAGAGAACACCCTCCTCATGGAACCCGTACTCAGTCTGCTAAGATTGCACATTCCTCCGTGTGATGACGTCACGATAGCAACGAGTAACGAAGAACATTTATATGATGACGTCACACAAAAAGCTACTTCAAAGTTATAGATAAGCAACAAGTGTTTTTATGTGATGCCAGGAGTTTCTATGCTAGACTAACCTCTCGTATCATTCTTTTACTGTATATGGTGTCGCTGCGATTCGGATTGAAAAAGTCAGGGATCTAATATTTAACCCGTCTTCTCCAGGAGCTTTATTGTTTCTCAGCAGCACTATTGGTCGAGAAGAGGGCCGTGAGGCTCGTGGCTGTATTTTGGTTCGGATTCATCTTCAATATTTCGACTACCTTATAGATAACCGCAACTCATACAAATGCGAATTTGACGAAATATTTTTTTTTATGGGAGCATCGAATTCGGAATAAAAATACATTCAATTTTAAACCAACACGTATTTTGAAATCGAATCAGAAATACCGTCAACACTACAATTTTTTTAACTACAAGAACTGGGTACCACACGTACATACTTCAGCAAAGCGGAAGTATACTAAAATATGAGCGCCGTTTATCGGAATCTTTGCAATCATAAATGCCAACGTAAACGTGCCACGATGCCATTATCTAGTCAGCAGCCAACACTTGCCACACACATTTCCTAACAAGTTGGAAATTTGCGCAGTTTACGCTATAATACATACATATTTATGTAGACACATATATACATCAATGTATGTATGTATATAACTACACCTGTGTCGGCACGATTATCTCCGCCTTTGCCACACTGCCAGCCAGACTATCTGACATCACGTTGCCGACAATAATGTGTAGGTGAAGCCGCCGAAAATCCATTGAAAAATAAAAACACACTAGTCCTTTGAAGATTACTTGCCACAAGTTGTGGCCGCAGTAGAGTTTATATCAAAAAAGAGGGAAGAAGGCTGTATGAGGTATTTTGATGCTTTTCATGTACTTATGTACTTATTATAATTCTTTTCTTTTGTAGTTGTAGTTACTTACACATGTTTTATATGAATATTTGTTAGGGGCACTTCAAAGGTAGGAATATATAAAGCTTTTAAAGCAATATAAAAGCTAAATTTTCTTTACTCAACATGCTGCATTTTCATGGAAATTCAAATTACCCAGCTTTCCAAATATATGTACAGATCTATAGTACATACATACATACATATATAAATACATACATACATAGATGAGCGTAAAGTTCATGTGCGTTTCAGTGTCAGTGCAATAGAGCACCTAAGGGCATCACAAGCGTATCTTTGATGAAAGTGAAAAATGCATCGTTAGTCGTTTCTCTATACGAAACTTGTAAAATACCAAAAAGTTTCAAATGGCACAAACATGTGTATGTACATTAGGGCGGCCCAAAGTATTTTTTTAGCCAACCAATCCTCAGATCTGAAGGATATCAAAAATAAGGAGACACGTTTTTTTTTATTTTGAAATCGATTAATATTTACCCGTGCAGCCGGAGCTTTGAAGTTTTCCATGTATTTTACATGGGGAGAAAACATTTTTTCGTAAAATTCTTGTAAAATCGTTAAAAATAAATACTCTTTGATCGAATAAGACATCTTCCCTTCGAAGGCCTTCAAAACATAACTTAACTTAAAAATCTTACTAAGTGTGTTTTAATATAAAAATTAGTTATTTTATGTTTTTATAACTACATCACGCAAAAACAACTCAATGGATGTTTCAAGTATTTTTTTTTGGATTCTACATTTATTGTAGGTTTGTGGTAAAAACTTTTGAAAAAGGGGGTTGCCAGATATTTGAAAATTTAAAATTATTTAAAGGCCAATAAAATATTTGAGTTTCTTCGTCAAAACTAAACGAATTCGAAGATATTTAAAATATTTTTCAACTGGGTTGCCACCTGTCTGAAAAAATTTAACAATGATTATTAAAAATTTGGGCTTATTTAATACAACAGTATGGGTATAACACGAAAGGTGTACCCATAAGCTTTGGACTAGCATGTTTTTAAATAGGGTTGCCAACCATCTGTTTACTAAGATGAGGTAATTATGTTAGTTGAGTGAAATTATGCAATATCGCAATCATTTTAATTTTTTTAGATATGTTGCGACTGTATCCAGAAATATGTAGGAGTTAAAAGTTTATTTTAACACCTTTTGTTTGAACCTCATATTTTACTTAACCACGTGTAGCATGATTGAAAACTTTTTTTATTATAGATAAGTGGCAACCCTATCAAAAACTATACTGGAATTAAAGTATATATTTTAAAAAATTTTGCTGGGAGTGCACAAGCCTTCCATTTGATACCCATATTGTGGTATAAAGTAAGCTTAAATTTTTAATAACCGTTGTTGTATTTTTTAGAAAGGTAGCAAGCTTGTACAAAACTGTTTTTAAATCTCTTCAAACGCTTTTAGTTTTGATAAAGAAACTGAATTATTTTATTGAGCCTTTAAATAATTTAAAATTTTCAAATATCTGGCAACCCTATTTTTAAAATTTTTTTACCCATACTCGCAGAAATAATCGAGCAGAATGCATGTATTTTTGGGCCACGCTAATGTACATACATACATACATATGTACCTTCGCTTACGAATGCATATAAATAAGATTTGTGTTACTCATACGACACGTGTGACCCCGAAAATGCTGCTGTTGACAGTTGAGCAGATAAATTTAAGTTTTTATTACAGTGGCGAAAATATAAATAAGAAAGATATATTTTAGCATTATGTGGCTATTTTCCTTTCGTTTATTTAATGTTTATTATTTTTTATGAAAGTGTAGTTCGTTATCCAACATAAAGCATGTAAGTCAAAATTTCGAAGTTTCTAACAAAAAAAAAAAAAAAAAAAAAAATATGACAATTTTACAAAAGTTTGAGCTATGTTATTAGATTTCTTGGAAACATTCTTAGTATGCAGTTTTGTAGTCCATTCAGTTTTCATAAAGTGCAAGTTTGAAGTATCAATAATTTACCGTTGATTTTTGGCATTTTGTTTTGTGGCAGGTTTCTTCATACCAAAAAAATTATCCAACATACATTGTTTTGGAAGAAAATGTATGAACGAAAAATTGTCAAAAATCAAGGTTAAGTCCTAGCTATTTGAAACTTGCACTTTAGTGAAATTTAATGGTTTACGAAACTCCTTCCTCAAAAGAATTATAAAAAACCTGATCAAAAAGTTAAACATTTTTATTGACATTTGTTAAAATTCGAAATTCGAAATTCGAAATTAGTTTATTAACAGTGCACACATCGTCGCATGGCGGGCAATACCTTGTATCCGCCAAATGAAATACCACATATGAGCTGGCACAGAAAAACAATTATTTAGGGTAGTCTCACTGCTTGGTAACTTCACAAATTTAATGGTAAACATTTATAATAGAAGCTCATATTTAGTAAGAAAACCATTCAACACTTTGAAGAAAGTTAATTACAATAATTCTAATGAGTGTATAGAATTAATAAAAACAACCACTCTATCAAGTTGAAATAGCGGCGAATCAGCTGCACTTGATATTAGAGGGTTTAATGAGGAAATGGACTAGCAACAAGAGTTTACGAAGTGTGCATAGCTCAGTTGTTACCCTTGATGGCTTTGCACATCCATGATGCGGGTTCGATTCCAACTGAAGTCTAGAGACTTTTAAATGTCATACTGTGTGAAAGGTAACGTTTTCCGGTGATAAACGGCGACTAGTCCTTATCAGGGTGGCTTTAAACCGTGTTAATCTGCATATAATTCCGAAGACGACTTTGTTTATTTAGGAACAAGCATTAGCTGCTGGATTAATATTGTGAAATCCAACGGAGAATCACTCCTGTCAATAAGCGTTACGTTGGACTGGGTAGGCAATTGAGAAGTAAAATCCTCTCTCGTCGTACAAAAAACACACTCTATAAATATTCGGGAGAAATATTTACGGGCGATTATGCATTGGCGACGAAGAATATTGCAGACGACAGAACAATGAGTTGTAAGAGCTTTTCAACGGTCGTAAGAATGACTACAGCCGCTCCAGCATTTAAATTATTCAAGGTATATCTCGCTAGGGGTAGCAAAGGAAGAGAGAGGTCTTCTCTGCGATGTAAAGGCCAGGTGGAGTGGAACTTGGCTTCACTTCGACCATTTTTGTTTTACAGTGCAGATAGGTCAAGTTGTGGGGCTCAGATCATCCATATACGAGCAAATCTCATGAGTTGTTACATTTTTCGACAAAAACGTGCTTTTGGTCGAAAATTCTGGTCAGTTTTGCATAAACAATTAATTTCGAGTGTTCCAATAAAATTTTGAAATTAGAACTTTTGTTTAGCAAATCATTGTCATCTTAAAATCAATGTTGTTTTTTCTATTTGGCGGTACACTATTTTCACTACTTTAGGCTTGTTGGATTTGGAAAGAAAACATTTTCACCGTTTATTGTTAAATTTTTGAAGAGACTTAAACTTTTAAAAGGGAAGAATCTTTAATCGGCATAACAGAAAGATATTCTGCATGCTGCAGTTTTGCTAAATTTGGTGGCGCGCTCTTGAAACTCTACAGGTATGTTGTATATGAAGCCAGCTTTCATTGCCTCTAACATGGACATTCTATTGGCCAAATCCACAGTCCTTCACATCGAAGATTTGCTTGCCGATGAAATATTTTAGTCTACAAGGAAAATTAAAGGAAACGTATTTTTTTCTTTTTTTTTTTAATAACTATTTTTAATAAAATTATGCATATCAATTTTAAATGATAAAAAAAAATAAAAACGATTAAAAAATTTTGCTTTGTCTGCCATTTTTTCTAATTAAAATATATAACTTTATAGTCCTGATTCTTATAGGTGGCCTAGCTTACATTGAAAATTCGTTTGAAATCTGCATAAACATTTAAAATTATGTAACTAAATGGCGGTCAATGCTGTAAAAAGAAAAAAGTTGAATTTATCGAAAAAGCCACGTTTTCTTCTTCAAAATTTTACAACAAATTTTTACCAATTTGGGGAAGAATTGGCATAAGTTTGAAGCGGGCTAAACCATGTTGGAAGTCAGAAGAATCTATTTTTTATCATTCTCATTTTTATAATTCAAAATTGATATGCTTTTATCTTTATTAAAAATCGTTTTTCAAAAAAAAAAATTATAAATACGTATCCTTTCATTTATTGTAGAAAATCATGTTTCATTGGCAAGCAAATCTACTATGTGAAGCTGTCAGCCTGCCTCCTTTGAGATGGATTTGGCCTATTTGAAAACTTCTTAAAGTTATTAAAAAATAATAATTTTGATTTTTTCAAGTGGTAATAAAAAAAAAATAGTAATTTCGGTTCTTTTTCGACTAAATAAATGTTCGAATTCTTGATTTATCATTTTTTGTACTTTTTTGTGGAACTTCATTGATTGAAATAAATATAGGAAGAATGATTTAGCTGTTTTTCTGGCGTGAGAAGGGAGTAACACTGAAAAAAAAACTCTTGAGATTTGCTCATATGTATCTCGATTATTATGTGTTTATCACTTGAAAGCGAGCTTTGTTCGAAATTCTTTTCAAATGCATATGAATTCAGAAATTAGCCTTCCACAGAAAGTGCGATCCAGTGCAATCTCCAAAACAGCAGTAATGGCAATTGCAATGCATCTTCAAAGTATTATCGAAATCTATATTATTTTCTTAGCATCTCTTAAGTTTTAAAATTAATTTTATGCTAAATAAATTCATCAAACATCTTAGACCAGCGAAATTCAAAAATATTCTCTCTGTTTTACCAGATAAAAAATAAAAAAATAAATTTACACTTCACTATGGCCATTACCGCAATCGTGCAATTACATAAAATCACCTACATGGGCGCTGTTACATATCTGAACAGCAGCATGGCACTTCACACATCTGTGCGCAATTTTTTTTACCTGCCCCCAGAGCTTTTACCGGCTGCTCAGCAAGCGGTTGGGTGGCATTGCACCTCCGCACAAGCAGCCACAAACTTGTAGCATCGCCGCAACTGCAGCTCTGCAACAAATTTGCGTTATCTACACATTTTCTTCAAGTGGTCATACTAGATTTTTTTTATGCGGCCATACAGCGCTTATTGCCCGCAGTTATCTTTATTTCTATGGCAATTTTTCTTTGCTTTATTCTTCCTTCCCTCAGCTGTATAGCACTTGCGTATGTACATATACTATATATGTATACAGTCAGTCAATTAAGTTTAGGTACAGCGAATTTTTTACAATACGGGCAACTATTTTTTAAATATTTTATTTTTCGCAATTTTTTTTTATAAAAATAGAGTTAATTCTACAACAAAAACCCCAAAAATCAAAGTTCCAAACCTTGTGCAAAATTCAAGAAAAGTCTGCGAAATTTCATTTAAATATTGCACTTTTTATTTACGCTCTCTAGAAAAAAGTTGAGTATGCAGTTTTTTAGTCCATTCAATTTTAGTATAATAACGGGCAAGTATGAGGAAGCTAGGGCTAGAGCGTAAATAAAAAGTGCAATATTTAAATGAAATTTCGCAGAATTTTCCTGAGTTTTGCACAAGGTTTGGAACTCTGATTTTTAAGTTTTTTGTTATAGAATTAACCATATTTTTATAAAAATGTATTTGAAAATAAAATATTTAAGAAATAGTTGCCCCTATTTGTAAAAAATTCGCTGTACCTAAACTTTATTGACTGACTGTATGTAAATGTATGCACTTACGTAAGCGTATGCATTATATTCCCTTGTATTCTTCTGCCTTCCTCCTTCTTTCTTACAGAATTTTTAAGATAACGCCGCAGAAGCATTATTAAACTACCCAATTGGGGAAGGGAGCGGTTGACTTTTGGGAGCAGCCCTGCATCCCAGCATCCCATTGCTTCACAATTTTATTTTTTTTCTTTCCTAAGCATTTATTTCTGTATGCAATGTAAGCGATGCTATATGCAACACACACACACACATATGTATAGGTACTGCCGCACTTTTTCATATTCTTATCTTTTTTTTTTATGCGTACTAACTACTGACACTTCTTTGGCACATCTCGCACTTCGTTTTCTCTACTCGGCTACGCTGAAATTTTATGACCAAAGTCATCACTATTTAAGGTTATTTAATACTCTCGCCACAGTATCTGCCATGGCACATGGCTCAGCACTCAGTATTCGACACCCAGTACTTAGCCCTTGCAGTGTAAAGTTTTTTTCGTACCAGCCCGCTTGCTGGCAGCAGCTCTCCACACTCGCACTTGAAGAGTCATTACATGGCACATTTTTATTGCCACGCTGTGTTAGAGTGCAACTTTAATGTTGAAGAAGCGTTCATTTCTTTTTTTTTTATTCTTTTGTATTGCGTATTTTGTTGCATGCAACGCGCGTAAAGTTTTTAATCATCAGCGTCATTATGATTACTTACTTACTTATTCGCCAAGAATTTTTTCAAGGTTCCGTCTCACTTATTACTGCTGTTATTCTTATTTTTGATATTATTATTATTCTTGTTGTTGCTGTGGTTGTGCAGCTTTAATGTCCTCCGTTGCGCTAGCTACACTTTAATATGTAGATAAAAATTTTTAAAAGTTTGCCAAGTCAATTTGTGAAATGCGCACAGCAGCTAAGGACTCCGAAAAAAAAAGAAAACCTACTTAAGAGTTCACAGGCTAAGTTCGCTTTTAAGTTCCGCTCATTAAAGGGTTAAAGCTACGTTAATTGCAATAAAGTTTATAAAAAAAAAATGGAGGCAAACTTAATTTCTGAGATGATGGTGTTATAAAGTTCAGCAAAGTTTTTAAATAGAGATATGTTTTACTTGAAGTAAGTATGCGAGAGAAATCATAAAAAGGGTTGAATCTTTTTTCAGGAAGCGTGACTTTTAGTTAAATTTACTGAAACTTAAGTTCAAGAATAAGCAGCGATATTAAAGTGCAAAAATATTTTATGGAATTTCGACTTTATTTCCTCTTAGCAAACATTTACGTACAAAGAAACCAATTACGCCCGTTCATGGGAATGGAATAAGGGCCTAAAAAGTTGGTGCGAATGGGCGTAACTTTGCCCGGAAAAAAGTAAATTATAAATATTTTTGGCCTTTGGCCAAAGCGACGTACTGTTTGTGGTGCCAAATCAAGACATCACGTCCTTAGTGAAATTTTCCATTAAAAATTTACGTCACTTCTGTCGGCTATAAAGCTAAGGGGTTCAAATGCTTTACATTTGTGCCCATTGCAAATGTTGGATTTCACTAAATAGCTTAGCATTAAGTGTGCCTAAACGTAGGCACTATTAAATGCTTATGGCATGTTATACGCAGCCTCTATTGATCTGTTGCGCAAGCCCGCGGTCTCTGGCTCTTCGAGCTGGTGCACAATTGCGCTCGGGTATAAAAAATACTCTCGCGTATTATATATACATAATTTTTAAGTAGGTGGCAACCCCACTCAAACAAAAATAAAAACTTATTTCACATGCAGAGACCATATCCTTTCATTAGGTACCCTTTAAATTTTTAAAAAGTGGCAACCCTGCTCATAAAGTAATACATTATTGAACATCTAAAAGCCGATCCCTTTTATTTTATATCTCATTTCTTGTAATCCGGCGAACAGTGTGTATCTAATAATTTTTTAAACAGGTGGCAACCCGTTAGGAATTTAAAGTACCAAAGATAATATTCCTATCGATACAGATTATATTTAAAAAATCTCGTAAAAATCCGTTCTGCAGTTTTTGAGATTAGCGTGGTCAAAATATCTCGACTTTCTTTTTTACTGTGTATAGAAGATAGTAATTTTTAAATAGGTGGTAACCCTATTCAAAAAATGAAAGCGTTTGTACATGCGAAGGCCAGGCCCTTTCATTTGGTATCTCATTTTGTAATCCAACTAACGGCGAAAATCTTTATACTTTTGAATAGGTGGCAACCCTACTCAGAAAAATTATACATTGTTGTGCATGTAGAGGTTAAGTCTTATCTTTTGACAGTGAAGGTACAGAACTGATGCCTACGCTTATTATAATTGAATATAGTAATTTTAATAACAAGTGGCAACCCCATGAAAAAAAACCTTAGTGCTTTTCTAGAGGCAAATCCCTTTTATTTGACACCTCATCTTTTGTAATCCAACGAACGATGCGGATTTTATAGTTTTTTAAACAGGTGGCAACCCTATTTAAATTCTAAGTAAAAAAGGTCACTCTCCTATCGATACAGAGTATATTTCATAAAATCTCGTCACAATCCGTTCAGTAATTTTCGAGATTACCGCGTACAAAAATCTCGGACTTTCCTTTATGTTTACTATGTATAGAAGATATAGATTCTAAAACATACCAAATTTTGTTGCAAAATACTAGCTGGGGTACTTACAATACACTGCCTGACACGCTCACATACATATAAGGGTAACTCCAAAATCTGAACCACCAATGCAGATGGAAAGACCACAACCTTCACCCTGTTTCAGTATGATTGGCTCCACGTTATCCGGTTGTATTTCCGGTGAAATACCTAATTACTTTATCCACAAACTTTTAATGTTAATTACGTCATCAAAGCTCTCCAAATTTCTCCACCAAATTCTTCCTAAACATTTACAATTAGGAAGTTCTTTGGTTGATTGCAGTTTGCATTCCCTAACCAGCTTAGATTTGGTAACCAGTGACGCTATTGTCAATAGCGACGCCTGGCTGTCAGAGTATATTGTTGCTTTACTCTTGTGCCCAACTCTATTGCCAAGGATTTTACAGGCTTCTAGTATCCCTAGAACTTCTGCTTGGAAGATGCTTGTAGAATTTCCAAACCGTAGAAAGAGAGCCACACCGAGTCCCTCGAAGTAGACTCCCGTTCCTACACAGCAGTCTATCTTGGAACCGTCATTGTGTAGAGAGATCGCCTCTCTGGATGGGAATAACACTTGCACGTTATACCTGAAGGCCAAATTGCCTACTATTTATATATTTTGTCGGCCTAATTAAGTAATTGCATTTGGTTTATGATCAACCCATGTCCGAAGTGTCTAGTCTCCCAAAGGCCTGACTCTCTGAGTGTGGCCGCCGTTTTCACAGCTACTTGTTTCAGGTGAAGATCAATTGGAATTCAATTGAGGATTTCATTTAGCGCTTTTGCAGCTTTCTTTGCAGTAAACTAATAGCTTTTGTCTTTTTTTATAGTAAATAATTCAGTTTATTAAGAGTAATCTTTAAAATAATCTTGGCTAAAAGTTGCGAAGGACTATTTACAACGAGTCTCCTATAAAAATCTTCTGTGAAAGTCCCAGCATACGTTTCATTACGATTCATCCATTAAGTTTCAAGAAAAGTCAACTAAGTCTGATTAAATACTACGAACCGTTTATATTTTGAAAGTAAATATTAATGTAATTGTAACTACCATTAAATTTTTTTATATGTACAGACATACGTTCTTGTATTTGCGTAAAAATTGTAATACTCGTACTTAAATCATCGTAAATTATCCATTTTATCTGCATTAGTGATTTGACTACTGTGCCGGCAAATGGATTTTCCCGATTGCTATTCTCGTCAATTACCAGTGTTTTCGTCAGCGGTGACGCTGTCCGCATCATCAATACTGGATTCAGTGTTGTCAAAGTCATGTCAGCGCTTGGCAGATTAAGGCATTGACACATTGGCAGTTGTATGAGTATGTCATCGTAGTCATTTGTATTAATTTCACTAGACAAATACAATTACGGTACACAATGGCAAATACCCGAGGGACTGGGATCGAAGTGCTTATAAATACGCATGGAAGTGCAGTGATTTATGTATTAGTTTTTGTTAAACAAAAACTTTGGGTATTAATTTTAGTAGTTTAAAAACTGGGCATGTATTTTGCTAACCTGAGGACTAATTGTGTGTTTAAACCTGGACATACTTAAATACTAGCAAAAAGTTTTTCGACATTTAAAAATTGGACATAAATTTACTAATTACTGACTTTACACTTTTGTTTATTTTAAAACTGGGCGTCAAGTTTAGTTATTTCAATAATTGAAACAAGTTTTTGGTCATTTATAAACAGGACACAACTGGTTAAAGAGTTTTTTTTTTTACATAAACACTGGACAAAACTTTTGGATATTTAATTAGTGGCGACAAGTTTTTATCACTCAATTTTTGCAATTTGAAATTTGGGCAAACAAAATATTTATTTAATTTTTTATTTCGTCAGTTTAAAAATTGGTTAAAAATTTTTTTTTTTACAAAAATAATGGGCATAAATTTGGGATATTGAAATCGTGGCGGCAGGCTTGGGTGACTCAAAAATTTAAGATAAATTTTTGCAATTCGAAAATTTGTAAAAAATTTTTTTTTTATTAAAAACTACCCTTTATTTGTTGTTTATAAAAGCTCGCCATATTGTTAAGTTATTTAAGTGCTGGGAATATATGTTTGGGATCATTTAAAAACTAGACATGTATTTTCAACTCAAATACTGAGTGAATTTTATTTTTTTTTTTTAACTCGACATTCATTTTAGTTGCTTAAATACTGGAGACAAGTTTTTGTTCATTTACGAATGACCTAACCACAAATCACAAATTTTCGCAACTAAAAAACTGGGCATATATTTTTTTTATTTAGAGAAATTTTATAGTTTTCTTTTTTATTTAGAGTAAGTACTTGGTCACTTAAAGACTGAAAATAAATTTTTGTGCATTCAAAAATGGACATAAAATTTACATGTTTTCAAAAAAAAAATGTTGGCCCTTGCGGTTCTGTTGAACGTTTGCCCGAGCTTTACCTCCGATTCCTGGTGTGCTTCTTAATGAGAAAGTTTTTTAGGTTCACCTAAAAAATGGTAATTTTCGAGACCAAAATTTTCAGCAATCGAACCTCGGTCCTATCGAGTGCTAGCAAAAAATCGCTAATCTCTCGGGTTTGGCTTCATTTCAAATTTTGGCATACATTTTTTAAATGTAGGTACCAACTGTTTATTTCCAATTTTTAAATTTCAAAAAATCCATGTCCATTTTTAATGGCCAAAAGTTTGTGTGCAATTTTTACATAATTAAAGGTCATGTCAAGTTTATAAATTACCTAAAAATCTGAATGCGTTTTTTTAGATTACCAAAAAATTATGTGGGATTTTACTTTGATGAGCTCAAATATTCTGTAAAACTGCGTTTACAATAAAGTAAAACATATATCGGTTTGTAAATATAACTACAGTAATTAAAAAATACACTCTTTTAGTCAATAAGTTTAATACTAATGCATACCCAAGTATTTATACATTTGTGTGTTCATTCTTTACCATTATTCTCTTTTCATGTCTACACATTTGTCTCCAAAAATCTACAACAATGCTACTACGAATTTACACTTGAATGCTTCATTTATCCATCCACACATCGATTACACCATTTGTGCGTACATTTGTGTCTACATGCACATGTGCAACTTCAACATCTTCGTGAATGCATCGTGAATTTTTTAACAAATTTTTCCACAAAATACCAACGACAACCGTCTTCGAACAACTGGCGCCGCTGCTGTTCTTTCATTATTATCTATCCACTTACTACTCCTTTACGCTGCTCTACTTTTGCCACTGCTCATCAATAGGAAACGTTTTTGTAATTGCTGCCATCATATTGGAACGTAACTTGCAGAATGTTGCCAATTATTTGGTTGCATCGCTGGCTGTTGCTGATCTATTCGTTGCCTGTCTGGTGATGCCACTGGGCGCCGTCTACGAGGTAAGCGAAGTGAATGCAAAAATGAAGACGAATACACAAAAAAAAGAAATTCGCACAATGTTATTTATTCGGAGCAAAATAAATGAAATGAAATGAGTTGCATGCATAAATTTTCGTTGCGTTAAGAAAGTTTTTGCTTACATTATTGGCGAGACGCTTTAAGATACATTCAAGTATTTAGAAGGCGGTGCTAAGCATTTTCTCCAAATAACTTAAACCTACTTTTACTTGTAAAGCTGAAATTTTCTAACTGTTGCTGCTCATTGCTACACTTGACCTCAAATATGTACATACAAACTTATTCTTATATTTCATAAGCATTTAGAGCTCGCCAACTTGGGCACTTGAAAGTGCACTTGGTATTACAGAATTCTACTTAACTAAAATGCCCACTTGGCATGGTAAAACATTTGTCTACCTTGTATTTACTATATACATACATATATATGTGCACTGTATTCAGCAAGAATTTGTGAAGTATTAAATTTTCTTTTGAATTTTATAAACTATACCTTTCCGAATGCCAATTCCTCAAGTTCTGTTAAAATATTTGAGATATTCCTTAGAAATCAGCCAACAACACACAATCTTATAAGGTTGTACATTCTTTTTTTTCGTGCATTCCATGCTACTTTAAATAAGCCGAAAACTCAGAGGCGTACCCACATTTCTAACATACAACTCATCTTTGTAGTCAACCTGTAACTTATTTGAATTCTTGAAAAAGAAAAAGTATTCTGTAAATATACACTAGGCGACAAATGAAAGTGTACACCTTGTTCGAATATATATTCGCAATTTTTTAATGAAAATTTTTTTGCATTAATTATTTATATAAAATATAGTTCATTCAAAAATATAAACCATGCAAATCAAATATATATATATATATATATATATATATAAATTTCACACAAATTCAAAAAATGACTTCTAGAAAACTTTCGAGTAAGCAGTAAAATTTATTGCAAGTTTCAGCCGGCTACCAAATCGCATTGATTTTTGAGAATTTCTTTTTTAGAGACTACTTTCGAGTTTTTTTATATAGCAAGTGCAATTTACAAACCTTGGCGTAGAATTTTTAAAATTTTGTTGCTAACGGTCTCACGCAGTTTAGTTCATAAGATATTTATGCTTTTATGGAAAAATGTGCAAAAGTCCGTCACCACAAAAAAACAATAAAAAAAAAATCAGGGGATTTTTCAGCCGTTTGAAATTTTCACTGCATTATACTAAAATTAAATGGGCTACAAAACTACTTACTCTAAAGTTTTCTAAAAGCTCTGAATAAAAAGCTGAAAAATTTGATGACGATTTTTTGAATTTTTGTGAAATTTATATAACTATAAAATTAATTCAGGAAAATGGTCATAAAAAATTTTTCTGGAAATGCGCAATAAAATGTTGAAAGATTTCTGAACACTTTTGACTTTTTTTTTTAATTTTATATAAAGTGTGAAACTTTGATTTATATGCTTTATGTTATAGAATCAACTATATTTTCATAAATAACTAATGCAACAAATTTTTATTGTTTATATTATGAAAATAATGGTGAATATTATATTTGAACAAGGAGTAAACTTTCTTTTGTCGCCTAGTGTATATCTTTGTATGTATGCACGCACCTATCTTGGCAAACAATTTTAAAGGCTACTCCCCTTACTCCATCTCTTTCCTACCTGGAGTTGCAGAGTTGAATATAACACGAACGGTCATGGTCATAGTGTAATACATACATAAATAATTGAAATTTGGTTATGTTTCGCGAACAAAGAATAGGCCTATAAAAGTGAATACCCCACGAGCAATATTTCGACGTCTCAGTTGAGATGAATTTGCGGCAAAGTTGTCATTAACGATAAAGATAAGTTTCAATACCAACTGAGTATCAGCATGAAAATAGATTTTGGACCGAGTTTCTCCTTCAATTTGTGTTGTGCGATGTTGCCGCCTCCGAACGACGACAGATTTTTGTGCATATTTTCGCCTCCTACAGAATTCGGCTTATACAGAGCGGGTTTCATGTTTAACACAAGACTCTAGAACAGACACAGGAACCGGGTCCGTCTTACAGATTTTCAGATAACTACAAATTGGTTGAGCTTTACATTGCAATTCTAGTAAAAAGTCTTTCGTAAGACAAAAGAAAGGCAAAACAGTTCCAAAGACTTTTGTTATTCTAGCAGAAAATTCTTAGAAAAAAAGTCTCTCATTCAGCACCAGAATTTTTTTTTCTTTTTTTATTTAAGTTTTTTCTTTTTTAATTATCTTTTTCTTTTAATTTTTAGATTTTTTTTATATTTTTATTTATTTTTGTTTTATATTTTTATTTATTTTTGTTTTAATTTAATTTAATTTACTTTTCTTTTATTGATTTTTTTTTATTATTTCAAAAAGAAAACAATATATATTTTTTTAAGTTTAATTTAATTTTTAAAAACTCATTGCTCAAAGCCCAATAGCATAAACGCTAAGACTTCCTCGCTAGCAGATCTTTCAATTAGTCTTTCGGATGACAGTAAATTTCCAGAATTGACAATTTTCTTTCGAAAGACTTTTGTCTTTCGAGAGACCACAGTCAGTTGAAAGATAGTTGCCAGAGTTGCCCTGTTAGGCTTATTAAGGTCTCGCGGCAGGCAGTTTGCATCAAACTTCTCATAAAAAAACTCCAACCTCCCTAAACCAAAGTATTGAGAAATTACTGCAAGTATAATACTCGTTTATGCCTCCTAAATCTCCCAAGCAGCATTTTGAGTCATCATTTTAGTCTTATGAGCTCATTGTTGACCAGCCAGGCTAACCTGATCTGAAGTAAAAGCATTTATTAGCTTACTAAAATAATTTATTCAAATAATTTGAAGCTTATGGCGAGATTTTGTCAAAACCCCTACGATTGCTTACAACAACATAAAATTTCTGAAACCAGCAGCTCTACCCAAAACTGTCAAAGTCACCAGAGAAATACTAATTTATTATTGTTAACTAACTAACTCTCCAATAACTTTCTTCTTTTTCAGTCAAAAGTCCTTTTGTTCTGCCATCATTTAGCAACTTTCACTATGTTATACTTTACTAGTTTACACACACACTTCGCACATTTTCACACATTTGCTCTTACTGTTATATGTATGCAATTTGTATTCCACACATGGTCACCACTTTTAAATATTACTCACACCACTAATATTCTTTTCTTTTTGGTATTCTCCCCTTACATCCACCCTATTATGACACCAATTGTTAAAACTTCACAAAAATGTTGAATGCTACAAAAAACTTTTGTGGAAATACGCGCTCGTGCGACGAACTCACGCATACATGTTAACAAAATAACAAAAACATAAAACTTTGCGAACGTGCCATACACTTCCAATCACAAAAGATAAGCCAAGGCTGGATACTTGGACCGGAGCTCTGCGACATTTGGACATCGTGCGATGTGCTGTGCTGTACAGCTTCTATATTGCATTTAGTTGCCATAGCGGTCGATAGGTGAGTACAAAGAGAAACTAAAATTTCATACACATATACAAAGATATGTGCTCATTCACTACAGCACCATTTTTCTTCCTTTGGTGGCACTGTGTTCTATTTTGGAAAAAGGGACAAAATCAAAAAAATCTCGATAACGAGAAGAGATAGCAAAAGAAGTGTAACGGTATTATAAAGCTTTTTATATGCAGTATTCATGGTGGATAAAATAATTGTCTTGACCTTTAAAATGACCTTTAAAAATAGAAGAGTTTAAGTTTCTTTCTGTACCTGAAACCAGTATGCGATGAACTTTAAAAAAAAATTAAATACACGCTTCCACTATACTTGCGTCAACGAATCCATTTACATGGTCGCAAGAACCGAAAAACGTAGTTAATTTTTTTCTATAATTCATTACCAGCTGTTTTTGAAAGCAAAAAAACCAAAAAAAAAAACTACTTTTGAAGGTGATTTTAGAAGTCGGATTGAACAAAAAAATTACCTTGATCTTAAGAAACAAAAGTTTTTATATTTACATTTTTTTACATAAACCATGCTATGTATCTTAAAAAATTTAAAACTTGACGCAAGAACACAAATTTTCTATTTTTGAAGGTTGTTTTCAGAGTCTAAGTATTTGTTTCATCCAACGAGACTATTTTTCCCGAATTCTCCATTTCGAAATCATTAATACACCGTAACCGCAGATGTTTGATTTTGTACCAGTTTTTTCCAAAATAGAACACTGTGGGTCGGGGAGGAGTATACAAAAGCAATGTTTTAGTAAATATTAGAAAATAACATAACTTTTTGCATGTTTTGCAATACAAAAACATTTAGTTAAATACCCGACGCGCTTTAAGGTATCTCAAAGTAATTTTGCGTTAGCCAATGCGATAGTGTTGAAAAGCGTTGAAAAGCTTAATATTTTTGTAAGGTATATAGTTCATAATAGATAGAACAAAAGCCATATAAACCAAAGTTTCAAAATTTGTACAAAATTAAAAAAAAATAATAATTTTCAAAAAAAAATTTTTATTTAAAAGAAAATTTCTTTTAATCAAAATTTTGAATAAAAGTCCTAATAACCATTTATAGCTCATTTAATTTTTATATAAAAGTGTCGAAGGAGCTCAAAATTCTATTTGATCTTTGACATTTTTTTTTTGTACGATGCGCTCCGCATTTTCTTCATATAAAAAGCATGGTTGATATGAAAAGCTGCGAAATACCGTAAAAAAAAATTCACAAACCAACGAGAACGAGGCCATTCAAAGTTTGAAATTTTTATGAATTATTATAAATTTTGCACAAAGTTTAAAACTTTGATTTATATAGGTAGGTTTTGTTGTAGAATGAACTGCTTATATTTAAAAAAAAAAAAGACATTTTTATTGATGCACAAAATTCTATCTCATTTAAAAAACATAATGGTGGAAAAATGCATTACCGCCATTGTATGAGTTCACTCGGGTTGTAATATCTGTTTATTGAAAGTCTTAAAATATAATAGATTTTATAATTCCAATGGAAAACAGTACCGTTTTTTTTTTTTGTATGGGGAGTGATACATTTTAATATACATACATCTTCATTATTTTTAACATCCTAAAGCATTTGGTTTTTTACCCAAAATTCCACGCTTTTTCGAAATTATTGGCAGCGCAAATATTTTCCCGTCATTAAGCCCTCGTCTTCCTGTTTTGTTTTTAATTTTTCATTCTTGACATTTAATCACTTGATGAACCTAAATCATGATTAATGATTTGCCTTTAAGGCATTGATAGACTAGGATGGTTTCATTCGGCATTACAATTGTAGGTATAAAATATATGTACATGCATAGCAACAGAAACTAATACACCGACAAAACTTTAAAAATGCCAAATCTGTAATGCAAAAAGAAAACAAGCAGATAAAACAATTCAATCGAAATTGAAGCAAAAATACAAGCAAAAACAAACAGTAAAATCCGCTAAAGAACAACACCGTTTAAAGGCCAAACACGGTTGAGTGCCACGAAATGCTATCTTTTTAGATGAAGCAACAAAGCGTTTTTATGTAAGTTATACACATTCGCATACATATGTAGGTATGTAGTTATGTAGTTAGAAATGGCGCAATATTTACAGCATTTCTACTAGAGCCCCAGTTGTCCTCTTATCGCATATATGTACGTACCTATGTGTCTATCACATACATATGTGCATGCATATGTATGTATGTGCAACCAAACATATAGGTATCAGTTATTTTGCTTTCGATATCAAGTTAATCAATCAAACAAGGTTTATATATGTACATGCATAAAAGTTCAAAACGAATTTGGCTTCCAAATAAAAATTAACAACAAAGTAAAAAAGTAGCGAATTTCTTTGCTGCATAGGAGGGCTACCCAGGCAACCATTAGCCGCGTGAGGCTGCTCATGGCTATTATAATGAACGTAGGATTTTTGTATGATCTTTGCACCTACTGCATTCTTAAATATAACTTGTGTTGATTTTTTTTTTTGTTTTGTATAATTCGAACTTATTTCGACGTAGCCGGGGGTTTGTGAGCTTCGAGCAACCCCTTTCACAAATACTTTCGAAACAAAAAGCAGAAAACACGCACAAACTTTTACACTCATAGTATTAGTAGGATTTATTTGAAATTTGTCAATTAAATTGAGTTTGAATTTTGGACTAAAATATATTTTCGAAATAAATCTTTCTTAAACCTCTCTCATTTGATACCCATACAAAGCTACTTTTTTTAACTTGTTAATTAAATTGATTTTGAATTTCCAAACAGGAAGACAAGACAAGTCTTTCTTTAACCTCTGTTCTTCCATACCCATATTAAAATATTTCGTTAAATTTGTTAATTAAATGGGTTTTAAATTTTCGGACGGATGACAACGCTTTTAAAAAATATTCGCGAAATAAATATTTTTGAATCACTTTTTTTTTTTATACACACACTAGCAGACCCGGCGAACTTCGTCCCGCCCAAAATTATTATATATTTTATTAAAACTTTTTGGTCCAACATTTTCATCAACAATTCACGTTTACGATTTTCATTGGCACATTCGTCTGCTAAGATTATGGCTTGGTGGTCATTTGCCGCTTTAAATAACCTAAGGAAAGTGTTATATCCGTGAAGAAGTTCTTGAAATTCTCCATTTGTGCGGCATTTCAGAGCACGGTTATTAGCAAAGCGAAATAAATTTTTTCCTCTTCAACAATGCCCTCGTTCTATGGTGAATGTCCTAGAAGCTTTACAGTATAGTTGGTGGCAATTTCAGAATGGGTGCGGATCATTGTTCTACAGAAATGCAATGTACATCTACTTATTTCAGACGAAATACCTTAAAAGTTTGAACGCATAATAATATTGGAAAATCACATCCATTGGGCCAATCGCAACGCAGGAGCGTTCGATATACTCAATGGTGCAACAGGTCGATTTAATCTGACCTTCACGGCCCCTTTTCTCACTTGGCTATTTTTAGTAATAGCTCGACTTCAGCACCACTTGGCAGCACGTTTTTGCAATAGTATTGCATACATATTTAAAACATTAGCCAAATCGGATCATAAATAAGATTTTTAGTAATAACTCAACTACAGCGCCAACTGTCGGATTAAATTGTGAAACTAAACCATCCAGAGACCCACTCAAACACACACAAAAAGTTTCGTTAAAATCCGTACAACCATTTAGGAGGATTTCACTCACAAACACACCCACAGAAGAAATATACATTCAAAGATAGCTAAAGGTCGGTACGTTTGTAGGCGTCACACGCCCTTTTCAAATAGCCCAAATTTTCTCCATGAGTATGGGCTGGATTTCAACTACATACATATCTCCATGCGAAGTTCCAGTACTGTACCATGAATACTTTCAGAGCTATATAGTATAAAAATTCGATTTATATGGGAGGTGCCATGCCCCCCTTTCCAACAGCTGCCCTATTTCTTCATGAGTAAGCGATTGATTTCGTATATCTCCATACCAAGTTCCAGAACTCTACCATGAACACTTCCAGAGATACGTAGTATAAAAAATTTGGTTTGTATGGGAGATGCCACACTCCTTTTTACAATAGCTTAAATTTTTCTCCAAGGGTATGCGATTGATTTCGTATATCTCCATACCAAGTTCCAGAACTCTACCATGCACACTTTCAGAGGTATGTAGCATGAGAAAGTCGGTTTGTATGGGAGGTGCCACGCCCCCTTTACATATAGATTTTTTTTTAGCCTAAAACCATACTTGGGACACGTGCGGCAGGTGACAGTTTCAAAAAATTCGGTTCAGCCGCTCTCGAGCCTTGCGAAAACTAAAAAACGGCTTTCAAAATATGTATTAGTTGAGATATATTTCATATTATAATTATATTTTAACAGTCTCCGTTGTTTCTGATTGGCGCAAAAACATCTTGCTTAGTGACGAATTTGCCCCTTGATATGGTGGTTGCTCAAAGCTATTTATATTCGAAATTGCATGAAAACTGGAAAACAGGAATCTATAAGCTTATCCAGGCAAAAAGCTACCTAAGTACCGAATTTTAAGCAAATCGGACCATAAATACGTTTTCTTCGAATAGATCGGTCCCTGGTCCACTTCTCAGAAAACATGGATCATATAGCAAATCGGACCATAATAAGATTTTTTCGAATAGATCGGTCCCTGGTACACCTACCCGAAAAAAGGAAATTTTTTTTAGCATAAAACATGGTGGTTACTGAAAGCTATTTATATCCAAAATTTCTTGAAAATCGGACCAGCCGTTCGCGAGATTACCTGTTACAAAAAAAGGGGCTTATCTTTATATAATTAGTATAGATTGTCGTTATATTTTATTTAACTTACCAATTAATTGATTTTCCCTTTTTTGTAGATGGCAGCTCTGTTCAAAGTATACCCTATAGGTTAATCAAAGTTATAGCCTATCTGTATGCCAAACCCCATTAAAATGCGTTCAACTGTTTTAGCGCGAAAGAGCAACAAACATACTCACACTTACTCATAAACTTTCAAGTTTCCCTGCGCTGGATAAATTATTTTGTTAATATTGGTCCTAAGATTCAGAATCTCATATCAGTTAACTTTTGCTGGTACTACTTAGCAAAGTTTCTCGCATTAAGATACCTTTGGCAACACCAAGTCAATCCTTTACAAAGATCCATCCCCAGGATTCATTTTCTTTAGAAGAGCCCAGACTGGTTCTGGTTTCCTTAGCAAAGATCTGTCCTAGCACAAGAAAACTTAACTAAATTGTTCCCAAAAAAAAAAAAAATTAAATAAAAAATTTAAAAGTTGTCGCTTAAAGCGCTCCATGTATTTTATATGGGAAAACCAATTTTACGTGAAAATCAATATTTTTCGACCGGAAAACTTTGTTTCTCTTCAGAAGCTTTCCAGTAATAATACCAAATTGTTTATTTTACAATTTTTTAATACTTGCGGTTTTTGTGAGTCCCCTTATTGCATTTTTTTGATTCTTAGACGTCCTGTAAAAAATTCTGCGTATATTAGGATGCATCATCACCCATGCAAAAAAAAAATCGATACTGATTTTCCATCGGAATTTTAAAATTTATTTTGTTTTCAGACTTTCACAAATATCTTTCGGAAAAAATATGAAGATTAACCTGAGCTGTAACGATTTAAAAATACCCCAAAAAAATCGTTAATTTAATTCTGTAAATAAAATTTGCATATATTTTTACGCAGATCTGTTAAGCTTAAACTTTTATATTATCTGTGGTGGTTTTCTTAAAATTTTTTTTTTAACTAACTTTATTTATAAACCAGCAAATACGCGGCATGCTTAATTATGCCTTAAACGTATTTTTGTGTTCTTTGATAACCGTTTTGAAAATATTTCATTTAATTTATCACTTTAATTGAATATATTTTTCAACCTTCCTGAAAAATATTTTCGGCAGTAATCTTTCCTAATCTTCGTCATTTTGATACCCATATTGCAATATTCAATTTAGCTTATCAATTAAATTAAATTAATAATTTTCAAACAGATGGCAACCTTGAGTTAAAATATTTTCGGCTGTAAGCCTTCTGAAACCACTTTCTTTTGACAGCCATATTTCAATATTTACTTTGTCTTATCAGTGTACTTAAACTGCAATTTTTAAACAGGTGGCAACTCTTTTAAATTTTTTCTTTCTATTTTTTAAGATAGAGCTCTAGCTATACATTGGTGAAAACTGCATTCAATGCCATGTAGCAGTTTTCGAGTGATGACAGACAGACAGATTAGGCCGACAGATACACAGACAGACAGACAGACAAAAATTCTAAAAATTGTTTATTTAGCTTCTGTTGCTCTAATAAAGATCCCCCCCCCCTCTCTCTTTCCAACCGGTCCAGCTAATGTAAATATTAATATTTTCTCCAAATATTTTTGGTGAACGTCTTAAAATATAATAGATTTTGGTGATGCATCCTAATGTACATACACGAAAAATGTTAGTCTGAGTTTCCCTTTGCCAAATAAGGTGACATTCTTTTTAATCGAATGCAGATTATTTCTTTCATTCCCTTTTAGCAATAAAATAAGAATCACGTTTATAAAACGAATCGTGCAATACCAAAAAAAAATATTTAATTCACTTGTATAAAGTAGTTCACGTGATGAATTTCACAAACATTTTTGAGCATTACGACCTTCCAAAGTGTCATTTTGGCACCTTGTTCCAAATTGAAAACTTAGGTGAAATTTTAAATATGTTAGGTTAGGTTCACGTGGCCCTAACTCCTGCATATCTGAGCAGCTGCCTTATACTAAACTTTGCCGCTGCGCTTAATCGTTTAAGGATCCCGTGAACATTCGCACAATAACTGCCTGACGGTCATCATAGGTTGTGGAGCACTCCTAGCCGCTCTGCGGGCCTCTCAAAGAGTATGAGTCCGGTCAGGTAAATATCCCATGGCTCGCGATACTTTCCTCTTTTTGAATGATAGAAGCTTTCGCGATTTTCAAATGTTCCGCCTTAAACTAATGAGTTTAACTGTGTTTTTTGTTTTGTACTTGAGTGTTTCCACCTTGTACCACTACAACAATAATTGTTCAACTTACTTATATTCCTGCAACAACACTGCTGCAATAAAGTTAAAGAAGGCTTACAGCCGAAGAAATTTTTGAGTAGGATTACCACCTATTTGAAAAATTTTATCAAATTCAGTTCGTATTATAAATTAAATATTACAATATGTATATTATGGCGAATCCTGCGGCAACGCGAAGCAAGCAACAAGCAAATGGCAGAATGTTCGACGAAAGACGTAGAATATTCGACAGCACGAAACGTCAAGTGTAAGAATACTGCCAACAGTAAGAGAATGAAAGAATGTGCGATAGACAGCAGAACGATACGAACTCAAGGGGGTTTTGGGAAATCCGCCAACTAAACAAGGATAATCGTAACAATATCTAAGTAAAGAGATTTAGGAAAGTTTACTGCCACCTATTTAAAAAAATTAATTCAATTCAATTTTTAAAATAACTGAAATACATACTAAAATATAGGCCTTTAAATATTTGTTGCGCCCAGTATCACAAACGGCAAACAGCGAATTCATATGGCTTTGAAGAAATTGCGCGATATCTATACTCTAGTTATAAAATTGTATACGGAACTTGCAGTAGAAAGTCGACATTTTGCCTACTTTCTAACTTAAAAAAAAAATATTAGCTAACACTCAAATTCGTTAAAAAAAACAAGACTTTAAAATTACAAATTGCGGTAAACAGTATAAGAAATTATAATTAAAATAAAGTATGATAAGATAAATACAAAAACCCAAAACCAAAACCAAACATTCAATATTTTCATAAAAAAGGCGCTTCACTACATTTAACTGCTAAAAATATAACGTGTGAATACGCTCCAAAGTGCGACATCGACCGTCTTGTTTAAAAAGACTGCTTAAGGCATTGATTTGGGTTATATGAAGTGGTTAGAGTTGCATACATACATATGTGTGTGGAGGGAGTAGACATCAATTGTGTTTGCTGTTTGACAAGTTTGACATATGTCATCAATCATATAACCAACTTCAAGAGATTTTCTATCGATTGACATTTGACGTCATCGTGTCAATGCGAATGGCAATTGCGAGAAGTTAGCACCTTTCGTATAAACTACATTAGATGTACCTACATACGTACATATATTTAATTTGACACTTACACGTTGAATACGTACAGACATACATACATACATACATAGCTACTATATACATGCATACAAAGCTTGAAATGTTGCAAGTGTCATTGAGCAAAAAATCATATATTATTGAAAATACATTAAATAGGCTGTTAGGGTGCAAGTTAGTTTGAACATCCGCATATGACCCACATACATACATACATACATAAAAATGTGTGCTCAAATATCAGAGGTTTCCCAGCAAAAAATCGGCAATCGCTTATAGTGGTAACGTGTTCTAGAACGCATTGCCTTATTGTGTCTTCTAATTTGTTTGCTTCTTTTAGGCATTGCCGGTAATGCATAGTAGAATTTTCTACAATATTTTATTAGTTTCGCTGCTTTCAGCTTTTTTCAGAGATTGGTTTTTAATTTTTCGTTAGAATTTTTAGAAATTTTTTGGGTATGCAGTTAACAAGCTTATAAAATTCTAATAAAATAGTGCAAGTTTTGAGCGGCTAAAAATTGCATTGATTTTTTTTTTTTTTTATGGCGGCTTTTGCAGTTTTTTCATATAAATAGCGAAATTTATTAAAACTGGCGTTGACTTTTTTTTATTTTTTTTGCAAACTGTCTTGCGCATATTCTTTTGTAAAAAATTCATGTTTATACAGAAAAAAGTGCAAAACGCCTTAAAAAAAATGATTAAAAATCAATGCGATTTTTTAGGCGCTCGAAACTTGCACGTGTTTCATTCGAATGTTATACCCTGGTTAACTGCATACCCCAAATGATTTCTAGAAATTCTAGTCACAGAAGTCGAAATTTAGATACAAATTTTTGGAATTTTTTTAAGTTCTGCACAAAATTTGAATGTGTGATTTACATAGTTTTTGTTAAAGCATGAACCATATTTTTATAAAAAAAAATATCAAAAGAATTTTAGCTTGAAAAACATTGTAAATATTAAAAGCGAAACTCCATTCATACATTTTTGCTCGCCACTATACATATTTTTATTTTCTTAACGCGTATTTATCGCTTTTCCGAGAAAAAAAATAAAAATAAATTGGTGGAAAATATTGCAAAGATTATGTGCTAAATAATTGTTTAGTGCTAAAATTTTGAGTCCACCAATATCCGGTAGCATATGTACATACAATCCCTGCATTATATCTGCGTTCACCCTCGATTTTTTTTAATATTCACAATGTTTTGCAAGCTATAATTTTTTTGGTTATTTTTGTACAAAAATATGGTTCATGATTCAAACAAAACTAATTAAATCAATGTTTCAAACTGCACACACACAAATTTAAGGAAAAATTAATGAATTTTCATCAAAATTTTAAACATTTAATGCAGATTTTTTTATAAAATCCTATACAATTTTAGTATAACAATGTACAAATTTGAAGTAGCTAAGAAATTGCGTTGATTTTTAATAATTTTTTTTTGCTGACAGCTCTACGTATTTTCTTCCATATAAAAAAAAATTCACTCATACCTTGTATAAAGAAAAATGACTAGAGCCATCAGCAAAAATAAATATAAAAAATCAACGCAGTCTCTTAGCCACTTCAAATTTGTACATTGTTATACTAAAATTGTATGGGCTATAAAACTGCATACCAGAATTTTCTTAAACAAATCTGAGTAAAAAGTTTGAAATTTTGATAAAAATTCACTAAATTTTCCTTTATTTTTTATACATATTTTTGTGCAAAAATAACAAAAAGAAATTATAGCTTTCATAACATTGTGAATATTTACAACAAAAAAAGACAAGGGTGGACGCAGATATAATGGAGTGAGCGTATGTATGTTTAAATGCAGTTTCAAACGTAATAAATAGTTATGTAAATAAATTTAGCTCTGCATAATTGTTTATTCAACTATTAACTATGTTTATCATATTTTCATTTACATCTTCAAAATTCCAATAAATTCATAAATATTTATATAATTCTTCACAAACCCGCTTTGACGTTAAATTCATTAATTTTTTTATGACTGGAATTTTTTAATAACTTTAATAACAGCAAAATAACACGTAAAAAACAGACAACTAAAATTAAAGGTAAACAGTAATAAACTTCAAATTATTTAAGCGTGTACAAACCACAGTTATATTAGAAGCTAGGTTGTTTTTTGTTTATTGCATTTGCACTGTTGTGACTGCCACTGTTTTGCTGCTACCGAGTGTATGTGTGTATGTGTGTGTGCAAACCACTAGAATTGTCCAAGTAAAACCGCATAAAAACGTCAAAACTCTGCATGGCAACAAATTTTGTGCATATTTCAAAATACCACAACAAAATAAATTAAAATCAAATAAAATTTAGCATTTGTGGATGTAAATGTGAAAAGTGAATATGCAATTTTTATTGTGGCCAACACATTGGTTAGCTATGTGGCCAAGTACAAAATTGTACAAAGAAATAAATATTTGATAAACAAACAGCTGCGGTTAGTAGCGATAAGTTATTGTTGTTAGGTAGCATGTGAAATTTTTGGAAAGTTTTAGTCTAAAATAATAATTGGCAAATTTGATTGCATCGCAAAATGTTTGTTTTAACTCACACAGTGAACTCGCGATAGCCACAATTTTTCAAATTTAATATTACGCATGGTTTCAATTTCCGCAGATGGTAGCAAATTTTTACGATTTTTAATTTTTTCAGCTATTTTTTTTTTTACCAAAGGAAACTATTATTCCTGAATTCTTCATCGCAAATGCCTTAAAACGCTAGTGAATTTTAATTGCTAGCTGTTCTCTTGCTCGAGATATTAGAATTTGTCACGGAAAAAAATTCAATTTCCGCACTGTGCGATGTGCGTCTGTATGTATGCATGTACAATATATTGGATTTCCAGACCTTTTACCTCAATAACCACTAAGCCAATCTTTACCACATTTTCGGAAACCACGCTCTTCTCTAATTCAAAGATTTACTCAAAATTTGCCATATTTAATAACTATTAATGTTCGAATTTTGGGTTCCGAATAACTTTTTATAGCCATGCCATTTATTGAGAATGAAGGAGTAATAAAGTAAACAAAAAACTATTTCTGGATAATTGGTTTGCATATGTTTGCGAATTTACTGTATCGAAACAGTTCTGTTTTTTAGTCTTCCCTGCAGCCCTTGTACATATGTACATGCTTTTGTATGAGTTCCCATCGCAAATTCCCATAACATATTTCCGGTTTCCATTCAACCACATTTCCATTTGAGTGCCCATAACAAATATGTCAATGGCACTAGCGAATGTATTGTGAACACACAATTAACATACATATGCAACATATGTATGTACATATGTATGTACAATGTACATCTAATCAGCCATTAATTTGTAAGCAAACAAAATCACAACAACGTTACTGCGACGTATTGGAGCGCTAATAACAACAACAACAACAACCATATCGACAAAATTTAGGCAAAACTTGCCACTAAATTAAGTGATTTGTATGTTGCCAGCTGCAGGTTTCGCCATCCGCAATGCGGTGAAAATATTTATCTACATACATGCAAACAAATATAATGTACTAGCATATGAATGTGCTCTCGCGTAGACCAATGTTAAGTATACGCCACCGCAACCATAGAGATGGAATTTAGCGCTTTACGCACCGGCACGCATTTTTCAATGCCATTCGTATATTCCTAACGTGTATGGGTGGGTATAAATGTACCTGTGTTGATATTGATTCGCATAAATATTTATATACCACGGCTTTATTGTTGTTTTTGTAACGCTACTACTTATTGGTTTTATAACACTGGCCAACAAAATTCTGTTGCGTAAAATATTGTAGCCGACTGTTATAGGATTTTTCCCGTAGAATCCGAATTTGACCGTAAAGTTATTGGATTGGCTGCAGTTTTCGAGCAACTCAGCTTTGAAGTTGCCTAAAAGCGCGTTTTTGGACATTTTCGGGCCTCTGTAAAACAATAAATGGATGCAATATATGTGTATGTCTACGGAAAAAAATCCTATATGAATGACATGATTAGCATAGTCGATCTCCAGTAAATATCTCAACGTGTGCTCTTAATAATTAAAGATTTCACAATGTGTGTCACTATTTTTTTAAACGCTGTTTCAGTGGACTTCCCTTACATACATAGTATAGGCGTGCAGAGATGTCTTAAGTGTGCTTGCTTGATGATAGACTTATGGGACTTAATTGCATTGAATTAGTGTAAGGAATGATGACAAGCCTTGACCTTTCCGACATTTTTGGAATGTTACTTAGGGTAAAAACTCTCTTAATACTGGCGTATAACAATTTAGTGCATAGCACAGAGTACCTACCGCTGCATCTGAATAGGTGATATGTCGTCTGGATTTGCGGTTCTATAAGATTTAAAGTTAACAAAATAAATTTTTTTTGGGTGGGAAGATCAGACGCAACTGAATAAGCATTATCCATGAGAGACCTACTTAGCTTCTTATCACGGCGTCTAAAAAATTGGTGCTAAGAAACAAAATCCTGGGTTTCTTAGCAAGCACCTTCCTCATTGAGGATCTCTTGCTATTCCTTAACATCTTCTTATAATCTCCGAATTTCAACTTAAATATTTCCAATTGCATATCATTTCATGAGGACGAGACGAAATTTAAGGTTCCTCGACAGGATTTTCGACCCTCCTCGATCTATTCACTTAACCGTTGTGGTTTCTTTTTGCCTCACGGTTTTTTATGAGGCAGACCTGATCTAGAACTTTGCAAAATGACGCCGTAAAACTATTGGCGAAATTATTTATATCCTAAGAGTTCCCTGGTATTGTTGGTGTGATTCTTGACAGTCATTTGCGTCAATAGTCATTTTCAAAATTTCTTCTTTGGAGGGGCAGAGATGCGGTTGCTTTTAAGTTCAATTCGATGTAGCTGTGATGAGAGGAGGAATGCTCATCAAACACTCTGCAATTTCTGATCCCAGCTTTCGCATCTTCTTAAACGAGTGTAACGTCAAGGACTGCCTTTCTGATTTTAACTATTTCTTATGACAAAATTAGACTACGTAGAAATTCAAAAAGCCACTCAGCTCGTCCGTCGATGCCACCCCAGCTACAGATGCTGTGGTGTTTTTTCGCATCTTCTCTACAGCCAAATCGCGCGAAAATGCTCCACCATCTTTGTTCGACCGACGTCAACCTGAACTTTCGTCCATTGCCATACTGGCTGAGAGTGGTAGTGTCTTCATCGCTGAACATATTATTCTTAGTTTTGGGATTTGTCAGGATACAGGCCCTTGATTATCCTATAGTAGCTCCACTCCCCAGTGCGTACTCTGACGACCTTTAGTCTACAAATTCGGTGCCCTATCACCTAAGGATCTTGGATAATGGATGATAATGAAACGTGTAACTATCAATTTTAAAAAGGGTTCCTTATGGGTTTCGGTTTCAGTCGAAAGCGTTTTCCATTTTCCCTCTACATAGCGATACACAGCCACTTAAGCATTCATCAGTCTCCTTAATAAGTATTTGGTTTCCATAGGAGCTTTCCAAGCACTTTATTCTACAATAAAGAGCCAAACAAATTCCTACGCTTTCACAGAAGACTTGCCAACCTTTTCACCTTACTTAATTTCGGTCTCAAATATTGCAAGTACTGCATGGTACAGTTGCAGTCAGAACGTCTATTAAAGAGCCGCCTGCTTGACAACCTGCGATAACAAAACTTCCTTCTACTTTAACGACCAAGAGGGCTGCCCCTCGGATGCCTCGGGAGACTCGGACCACAATAGCCGAACTTCTTTCTGGCTACTGCAGTAGGTTAAAATTGTAACTTAGCAGGTTAGAAGCGGATGCGCCCAACGAGTTTCCGGCATGATAAGAGATACTCCACAACTCGAGACATCTCTTCGCATGCCCTAAATAAATAAATCGCCCTCAACTATCGCCTCTGTCCCTATGGACGGACTCTATAGAAGTTGCACGCTACTTGGGTCTTCTGCTAGTTGAACTTGACGACAAGAATTGAGAGACTAGCCGATCTGGGCGGGGTTTTCGTAACCGCTACAGCAAAATTTATCATATTTAGGTAATTTAAGCTCTGTGGTTATGAATTCATTATCAAATTATAGGACTCGCATGGTCCCACTGTACACTGTTACGTACCTCTTAATGGTACCGGGATGTTGATCTACAAACTTCGTCTCTTATTTTAATTTAAAAGCATTTCAGTATAGAATTGAAAAGTTAAACAAATAAATGATATTCGAGTCACCTACATTATATGTATGTATGTATGTATGTATATGGACATAAATCAACATAAAGTGGTGGTTTTCTTTTTTTTAATTTTCCCACATTTCATATAATCAAATATTGTACATGTTTCCTGTGCGCAAATTAAATATCAGTACTGGAACTTTTGTTAAAAACATTCACGTTGCAGACGTTGTCATTGGCACGAATAAATTTTTGCTTTTTCATTAAATTTTTCGTTGCATTAAAGCGATTGTTGATAATACTAAGAATAGGGCATTGTTGCTGCTGTTTAAACTTAATTACGCTTAAAAATTTAATTAATTAAATTCGCAAAACAACCAAAAGGATCTAAAGGACCTAAATCCAATACAGGCGCAACTGAATAAACAATGAGCTGGATACGAAGTATGCAGTTGGCTGGGCAGAGTTGTTGGCTGAGTGTAGGAAAATTTACGAAATGTAAGAGTCTTCTACGAAGTTGTAAGCAAGAGTGAGCGCAAAATTTATTTGATGGACATTTTTCTTGTAAACATATTGCATGTCAACCACTTTAATTGGACTTTAGTATAACAGCCAAGTATATGTGGATGCATTTGCATGCGCATGTTCACAAATTAGTGCATGTGTTTATGAGAAGTGCAAAATTTTCATGAGAATTGTTGTCTTTAGCAATGCATCTGTCTCAATAAATTACTTGGTATGGTGTCATTTATTTCAAAAGTGAGAAAGTATGTATATACTATTATTATCATTATTAACCTATACAATACCTCGTTGAATTACAGCTCCTTTAGAAAATCCAATTTTTTGTTTAGTAACATCGATTGCGAGAGTTTTGGCTAAGGACTCAATGGCCCGAATTAATTGTCCCGTCTTCTTAATTCTGCACCGAATTCGATTACCAATTACTCGTCGGAATACCTCAAATACATATCTTTTCTGTCTGGCTCTGGCCAAAGACCTGACTCCAATTCTTATATCTACCTGTTCTTACTTCTAACCTAAGCTCTTCTCTGATGGTGTGCGATTCCTCCTAAAATAAAGAGCTTGGCACCTTTTTATTTATATGGTAACTGCAGACTAACAGCCAGTTTCACCAAATTATTTAAGTGAAAATTACTTTAATTTCGGTTTCACCAATCAATTTTAATTTTGATTTAAGTGACCTATGCTCTGCACTTAAATAAAAGTTAAATCAGAATAACCACACTCAGAGGTGTTACACGTTTAATCACCTGATCATTGTGCATCTGCTGCTTACTTGTATACCAGCCCTGCTTTTACAACACAGCGTGCCAAAGCTTTCAAAAGCTCTCAGTACAAATGAAAGCGAAAGCTAGTCCTAGTCTGTTTTACAACCACTTTTTACTCACTTAAATAAATAGTTTATTGAAACTGAAAATAATTAAAATGAGATTTAAATAAAAAATTAAATTAAAGTTAATTTCCACTTAAATAGTTTGGTGAAACTGGCTGTTAGCGACTTGACCTATACTTATACTATTTAATGTGCTACAAAACTGCTTACCTAAAATTTGTTTAGTGCTGGATTTCCACTAGGCATTAAATGACAAAAATTTTAATAGCAAAGTTAGGCATTAAAAAAGATTCGTGCCATTACTTTAAAAAATAGTCATTAAATTAATTTCCACATGGCATTTTTTAAATGCCTCCAATTTTTTGTCATGCCAAGTGGAAATTCGGCATAAGAAATCAATTTGAAAAACTGAAAATTTCGTTGAATATTTCTCTCTGTATATCTACCAGCCTTTCCAGTGCTTTAAGAAAAATGCAAATGTGGCTTAATTGTCTGAAGTTTTTTACCGTTTCACGGTTCTTGCTACCACGCTTTAGGATTAACACTTTTTTACTTCGTCTCCAGCTCTGGGGAGATATTTATTTGGTTCATATTAATACAAGCTCTATAGAGGATTTCAAACAGCGGTGCTACGTGCTTCTGTACTTGCTGTAATATGGCCGGTAGTATACCATCTGGGCCTGGAAATTAAAAGGGAAGATAAAGTTTTAATTGTGTTGGTGATGTTTTCTGTGCTTTTTATTGATTCCAGTTCTCTATATGTTGTGTGTGTGGGTTCTATTACTCCTAGCGTTGCCGCTACTGTTTACAGCCTGGAAAATGGGATTGAACTAGTGTCTCTGCAGACATTTGAAAGGGTCTTGTTAAGCCTAGCTGAGTCACTAACATTCTCTATCGAGGAGCAGTAGGTTTGCCAGGGCTTGGCCTTTGCTTTCCTTAGTTCTCTTTTATATGATTTTAATAATATTTTGTATGGTTGCCAATCCTTGGACCTGAAGCACTCGATAAAAAATTTCCTAACGCTACTTCTAAGATTTCTAAAGTCCGCATTCCGCTGGGGCGGGGATTTCTTTTCATGACACTTAGTGGGGTTGATCTTTCATAGGCTTTCGCCGTTTAGCCTCTATTTCGGTTATGCTTCGTTTAGTTAGTTTCTAAGTTAAAATTCTCTGGTAATTTTCCCAGTCGGTTCTACGTGGAGCCCGTAGTTAGACGGGATGCAGGATATTCCGCGCAGAATAAGGAGTTCTCAGACAGCAACGTTAGGTGCAACACCCATCCACGAAACCGATATAACCGCGGGAAGATAAAGGTTGGTCGGTTACCCCTATTACAAATACTCAAACTGGTGTATAGTAAATAGTGTAAAAGTTTGTCACTTCGCTCATTTTCTATTGTACTGCCCCAGACGGGATGCCTGACGTTGCATCACTTCCAACAACAATGGCTCGTCCGGGGTTCCGGGGGTACCACCATAGCTTAATGTCCAGTAGCGGACTGTCTTTATCATGGGGCATATGTATATAACTAAATTAACAAAACGTCCTGCTATCCTACCGCATTCAACTTAATATACTAAATTAGACCTAGGGTATGCATTTTTTCATGATAAGAATATACGCCCTTGTAAAAACGAGTGTAGTTGTTTATATTAATGTCCGTGCTATAGATTGATTTGCGCTATTTCCTGCACTGTCGACACCAGGGTCCTATTCTACTGGGCTAACTTCACCAAGGAATACCCTTACCTTGACTATCCTCATGCCTTTTCATTATACTAGGTTTCCTTTAAATTATGTCACAAAGAGCACCTTCTTACTGCTATGGGAATGTGGTTCTTGCAGCATTGTCACCTGATTCCGCTGTATGGTAGCCTTTGCATAAGTTCGTCTACTAAAAGGCTCTAAATGAGAGATCACTTTAAATTTCGTTATGGTCAGGCAATAAAACATCGTCTAAGTCAACCTTAATTTTGGGAATCCGAATCATCATCATCTCCATAACCGTAGGGGCTCAAATTCGCCGTTTTCGCTCTTTCAGAATTTTCCCCGCCCTTGACAACCGTTTTCTAGTTGCCGCACTTTCTGATAAGATTTTTCGCATGGAACTCCTATCGGTCGTCAGCTAAACGAGCTACCTATTTTGGCATTCTATTTTAGCTTTGGCATAAATTCTGGTAATAGTTTCATACGGCTTGCTTTGTGTCCTATCTAAGTTTGGCCCTGTAGCTAGAATCTTGGCTCTCAGCGGCAACGAGAAATGTTATTGACTGCTACATGGTGTACAGTTATTGCTCGCGAGCTTCCATTTGCTAAAGAGTGCTCTGGGAGAAGAGGAATGAGGGTCGAGTTGCGAAACCGATGGCTATCTGTTGTGATTGCAGGCTGCATTTTTACGTCGAGTGATGACTAGAAAGAGCGTTTGCTCTCTGAACGCCTGTACAAATCTATTGAAAGCTTTAAAAACCTTATACTGTGGGATGTGTGTTTTTAAGGCGAGTGTTCAGTCCTTCGCGTCGGGCTTTACGTGCGCTTGAAGCTCTGGAACACTGACGGGCACTGTCTTGCCCGCGGGCAAAGCTCTTTTAAGCTTCCTTTACATTTTGTATCGGCGCGTGCAGAGTAAAAGCTCTCTCTGCTCATCGCTGCGCGGGAATGATCGGTCTAGCTTCTCTTTTTTCGATTCGAAGGTGCCTTCGTATGTTGATGGATTTTTTTGTGCTTTTATCTGATGCTATAGGTTACCATATTTTGGGTTCGGCAAAGTCTATCAGTTTAAGGCCAGCAATGAGGCTAAAATTTCCGAAATTGTGACCAAACTTACGTTCTTCGGCGACTACGACATCAAAGTCACCATGAAATACTACACTGAGGGGAAAAAATATTAAAATCAAATAGAAACGTAATTGATCTTACTATAAACGTCAACGAAAGTACTGTATATTGGTAAATATTCAATTCAATTACGCGCATATTAAAATGACCGCGTTCGTACTGAAAAAGCATCCGTGAAGTGAATAATCAAGACAAAAACTAAAAAAAAAAATTTATTTGCATGTTGCCTGCAGGGGAACTCGAACCCGACCATCTCCGGATATCAACAACTTGTGGCAAGCATCTTTGCGCACTCAGCTACACCCAGACATATTAATTTGCTTTCAAATGTTGAATATCCATCAACACCACAGCCAGTGTTGCCAGAACTTTTCGGGCCGACCGGCTAGATTGGCAGAAAAAAGCGGCTAAAAACGGCTAAAATGTTTTAGTGAAAATTCACATGCTTTATTTAAATAAATCGCAAGAAACGAAAGACTAGTTAACATTATTAATTTATATCGAGTGTATATTCCTCATCATCAAATGAATCACTATTGTATATATCACCTGAATTCATTAATTTTAAGAGATCGTCATCTACAGTAAAATTAGGGCAGCATTTTTCTTCACGTTTTAAACCGTATCTTATATATAAAAGAGCGTTTAACGTTTTAACGCACATTGGATTTCTTTGCTTAGTTTTTATTATATTCATTGAACTAAATATTCGCTCTACTTCTGCATTACTTATAGGCAAAACAAGAAAACTAAAAACTAGGTTGGAAAGGTCAGCAAAAGGGTTTTCTCCTAGGGCATTTCGAAATTGATAAACTTCGGCCCAAAATTTTACAGTTGAGTCTAAATTACTCCAGGTATGTAACGTTAACCGTTGCCATTGCATCTCTGTGGATGTTATTTCGTCGGCATTATATTTGTGTTTTTGTTGCTGTAGTTGAACAAATACTTTTGGTTTAATTACTCTTAATGCATTTCCAACCGAAAAAAGTCAATTTTTGTTAGTGTGGCAATATTTGTAGGGAGGCGTTGGCGTAATTCCTTTATTAAAGTGATAATAAAATAGCGACCATTTTCTCGAATTATTTTCTCGGCTTCGTGGTCAAAAGCGTTTGTGCTTACTTTTGTTTTTAAATACTCTTCAAAACTGTGATAAAACTGAGGAAATGGAGCAAGGTATGGTTCCAACGGGGAGCATATAGGATCAAATGTGTCCGCGCTAATAACCACTAGGGCGCATAGATGCGAAAGTAAAACATTGAGTTCATTAAAAATCTTCATTGGGTCTGCATTACAACTTGTTTACTTTTTGCACATGAAAATTAGGCAAATAGTAAAATCGGCTAAAAATGGCTAACTTTTTTTTACAAACCGGCTAACAAATCGGCTGCCGGCTAGATCGAATTTTCTCCGGCTAGTTGCTATCAAAATCGGCTAAATCTAGCCGGAAAACGGCTAAAATGGCAACGCTGACCACAGCACGCGATTTGTAATATATATGTATGTTTGTGTTGTCACCGCTCTCAGAGCGGCGCTCTGCATGCTTGGGGTGCGTATGTACACTTACATATACATACTCAGATGTGAACAGTCAAATACGTGCGTAATAAATTTTGTATGAAAGTATTATTTTTAAATACGAACATTTTTAAACGTATTCATTTTTACTATGCATTATTTCCCTCAGTGTATATATATCTATATTTTATCAGAGAGAACACACATGTGTAGGCTACAAGAGACCATAACACGGATAGTTGGTCGCACCAATTTATTCTCCCTCGATGTGTTAGCAAAATATAGTCACTTTTAGCAACAGGGTTTTCAAAATTCAATTTGCTGTGCGCTTTATTTGATGTCTAATAAATGGAGACGAAGCTAAAGTTTCATGGCGCCTCCGTACACCAGATGACCTTTTATTAGTAGACTCTTCATTACAGAATGGCTTTCGCAAAATTTATATTGTCTCATTTTTAGATTGTAGTAGCAATTAAGGGTCCCAAAATCATCAGAAGTACTAGCAATCAACTCAACGCTTTAAAATTTTATTATAATGGATCGGCGAAATATTCCCAACAACTGAGGAATCATTTCGTTTTGTGTTCTGAATGCCTGCAACTACTCACAACAAACTTTAGAGAAATTAAATTGCAGAAGGTTAAAAGGTTAAGCACAGCCACTATGTATGTATGTATGTACATACCCTGTGGGGAAAAATCTCTAGTTCTGGACTGGAGCGCTTCTAGTAGTTACTTTTAGAGCCAGTACTAGTTCGCGATAAATCTCTTTTGCATGCAAACAGCTGCCGAATTTAACATTGTGATGTCCTACGAAGTGTCTTGTGCCCCCCTCCCCCCCTCCTTCATCCTTTTTCGATAGTTTCGAACTAGTCCTTAATTCTGTACTTCCGAACGAGTCTAAAATCAACAGACGAAAGAAAAAAGTATCATGATTTTTCAATCTTTTCGGTTCTTCCATGTGTGCGATTCTAAATTATTTTCAAAGAAATATTTTTTTAATTCGAAATGCAATTTATTTTAATGATTTCCTACTACCTACCTTTGGCTGTAGCTGACTT
The DNA here is from genome assembly GCF_001687245.7 of Rhagoletis zephyria. Taxonomy (NCBI): domain Eukaryota; kingdom Metazoa; phylum Arthropoda; class Insecta; order Diptera; family Tephritidae; genus Rhagoletis; species Rhagoletis zephyria. The sequence goes on from NW_016157106.1 coordinate 122,011, forward strand.
TGCAGAGGTGTTCGCTGTTATTGGTTAGATTCCAGATGGTCCCAAAATGTTAACACAAAATTTTGTATTGTATTACTAAACTATGAAAAAGTATCTGCGAAGTGCAGAATGAAAGCGTATTTGAACGAAAAAGCCGCCAAACACATATGTATCTATGTAAAGTAAACAAACCCCCCGCTGCATCCCTCTTGCGATATTTAGTTCCGAACTAGTTCTAAATTCGACAGATAACATCTATAATTCGTTCTGCATCCCCTTCAGTTCTAAATTCGTGACCTTAGATATAGATTTCTAATGAAAAAGTGAAATAAAATAGTTTTTTTTTAAATACCGCATTTCGCTGATTTGGAACTGGTGGGTATCTAGTTACTATCGAGCTAGTTCGTTTTTGGCGATAAAGATCCCTGCAGTGTATATGAAAATGTATATATGTATGTATGTATATGTAGTTGCCGTCCTACATTCCTTCACATATTCATGCATATGAAAATATAATCACTTACAAAAGACTAATGAAGTACGAGTTACTAAATACATGCCAACATTGTGCTCAACAACATATACGCGCACATACATATCTTAGCAATGGCCACGAACGGACAGAAATAGACCAATATTCGAATCAATAGCCCAGCTTACCAACACATTTGTAAGACAAAATATTCTGTTTTACATACAAAATACTTCTAGTAAATTGAAGCAACAGCAAAACGCTAACCAGCAAGCAACTAGTTAGATGACTGGCGTGACTGGCCATGATCGTATTTTATGGTTTGCCAAGAGCGATGTGACAGCCAGGAAAGCAAAGGCAAGGCACTAACAAAGAAAAGGATGGTTGACTGGCATGGCATGGCTGGCTGGCTGGCTGGGTGCGCACGAATTGCCAACAAGACTTGTAAACTATCAAAGAAATATTGTCCATTTAACACATTGACAGCGAAATAAAGATTAATGGTCGCACCATTTGCTACCGAGCGAGTGCAAGGGTAAGGGACGTCAGCTACCACGTTAGCAGCACGTGTACACATAGTAGGGTCACATTTTTGTGCATATATGAAGCCGCAGACTCGAAAAGGAGTTAGTTACAAATTTTTCTTTTCTCTAAGTACTGTAAAAAACTAATTTTCAGAAATGGAATTTTAGTAATACTAAGACGCTAAGCGTCTTCTTCTTAAATTTTTCTTATAAATGCTATGCTTCGACAGGCAATAACAAATCTCCGAACGCAATTCTAATCAGGAAGAGTTTCTCCTGGAATCTTTAAATGGTCTTTAATTGTAAGAAGGTTGTTGTATAGTATATTGTTAGGACGCCGCGCTACAATTTGGAGCACCCACATTTTTCTTTGTATGTAAATGAATTTACATAAATATATGTATACAAACACACATGCATATGTACCTATATACATATAGAAATTAACTCACACCACAATTATACACTTGTGCATATGGAAGTAAATAGAAATTAACAACACAGCAAGGACAAACGGGACTAACACGACGCGACTGTGTCCGTCAAATAGTATAAATAGTCGGCTAGCAGCCAATGGATGAGCAGTTTTCGGTGGACTACTATAGAAGTAGAAAGTTTTTTTTTTGTTTGTTTTATTTTATAACATTTCATATTTGTTTACATAAACTTTACATAACTTCAAAATGATAATATGAAATTTCGACCTTACTTTTATTTGTACTGAATACGAAAAAGAATCTGTGAAGTTCAGAAAAAAAATGTGTATTGAAAGTAATTTTTGTATGAGGATAATTAAATAGAATCATGTAATGAAAACAAACAAACCAATAACGTCTGCACGTCTCCTGCATGACTTTACAACTAACTCAAAGTTAGTTTTGTCATAACTAAATAATTAATAGTTAGTTATTTATCGAACTCCCGCAAAAAAGCTAACTAGAAGTTGGTTATTTTAATCAATTGATAATTTTTTTTCTGCAGGGCATTGTTTTGGAAATCTTATAGCTCAGAGCCATGAACTTTTTTACAAGTACAAAATATCTTCTTGGATGCAGTGTCTCTTATTCTACTCCGCAAGGAGATTTTCTGCATCTGAAATGAAAGTTGGTGTGACAAAATTAACTACAATATTTCTTATTTCGATGAGCGAAATACTGCTGAGGGGAATTAAAGAATAGCTGTTACAAATACCATATATGTACCACCTTGAGTTCTTTAATTTTGATGTCGTATTCATAAAGAAATACTTTTTAAAGACATTTGGTGTTTTGTTTTTGTTTTGGGACTGAGGATGACAAGTGAAGCACTGTGGTGCAACGACACTAAATGGAATCTGAACCTGTATCCGATTGACTTAGGGCCAGTTTTACAGCGCCAATTTAAACTTTGATCACTTAAACTGCGTTTAAATTGAACAGCTGGCAGGCATTTGAGTGGCTAATCTTAGTTTAAACTAGCCAGCCAGCCAGCACTGAAAAACTGGCCCTTATTAGGCAAGACCTCTACATAAAAGGTTCCTAATTATTTAGAAAACGTAGCTAAATAAAGTATTGAAACCTGCAAGAACAACCTTCCACCGGGCTGCTTTGTACTTAGTTGAGCGCTACAAAACCAGAACTAGTGCAGAATAACATACACATATGGCATGCAGTGATGATAATGTCAAGGACATAATTAAGCAAGAGCAAAAATTTCCTAAGGCTCGCTCGCAGAAAAGTACTTAATGAATAGAAGATTAAATCCATAAATCCATAGTAACTCCTGGCGAAGCAAAGGACCAGTCGTGATTTATGTGAGCCGAATTTTCACCTAGCCCAATTTACTGACTCTTTGCAATTCGGACCGGTTAAAATCACGAATGAAAATATGGAAGTCCGACAGTTTAGTTTTCCCTATCTCTACCAAGCTAGTGAAACAGTGCGATCTCAAGTACTTCACTCGCCTTGTCTGAGATGATAAACAGTTTTCTCTATGGCAAAGATTTCGCCCAGGTGTCAGGCGGTCAAAATTATTGCCTTGTCTGCAGATTCTCTGAATAGATACCCGCGCCGGCACCTTTTTCTTTCTTTTGGCTAAAGGGTAAAAACCCCAAAACGGACATCCCAGAATGGCAAAATGCCCTTCTTGAGGTGCCACATTTAATAAGTAATACTCGATCGGATCAGTGTGGTGTCCATGCCTTGGATGGCGTGAGGTGATAGTCCCCAGTGTTACAAATATTTAAACTTTCGCACCTTCGCGATCCAAATTGCTCTATAAATTAGCCACCAATGATCCGTCCGTTCGAATTTCACTGCATACAGTGCAATGAAAAAGCAACACAATGCACCGTTTCATAGTCGTACAATTACTTAGTCGTAACGGCATTCAACAAACGATTTAAGTTTTCGTTGTGTTGGCACAATTTGACATTTAAGTTTCCGTCGACGTTGACGTTGGTATTTCCGGCTGACTTACAACTTGGCATGCGTCGTTTCCGCTTCCGTTTCAAATTCAGTGCCAATTGTAACTAAAGGTTTCCTTTCTTATTTCGCCTTAGCCAAGTTATGTGTTGTGTGTTTGAACTTCACATATTATATCGCACACCTACTTAGATCTAAAGTGAGTTCACTCAAAATTCATAGAGCGAAATGTAACTGCGTGTGGATCGTAGCTGTGACAGTAGCTTTTTAGTTAATGTATATAATCGTGAAGAAAAAAATATCTCCATTTATTTAATTTTCAATTTATTTACGCAAAAAAATCGCCCAAAAAAATTTTTTTTTTAGTTGATCACACTTTAGATATAGGTGTTTGTTTTGCGCCACTGTACATACAACCATCCTCTTTCGTCAACTACTTCGGCTAGCTATGGAATTTTCGCTTAACTACTAAAAACATAGTGACATGGCAAATAAAGGTAGTACTATTACATATCTACAACAGCGTAGTAACCACAATTAAAAAAAAAATCTACCCTCATTAACACTACACTACACTTAAATACCTTCACACTTTGTCAACACTCAATTCATTGTCAACTCAACTGCATACTTTTGACCATTAAACTCTATTTCTGTTAGTACTGTTAGTGTTGCCACTAATTGTAGCGAGTGGATTACCAGCGTAGTTTGTCATCGTTGGCATTTCATGTGTAGTGCGCACCTGTCACCTTCTTCAGGTTTAACCTAGCGCGCGCTCATATATTTACTTTGCTCGTCAGCCTAGTTGAAGCATTGGCGCTGGCTGCTTCGTGTTGGCTGAAATGAAAACCTGTGAAACGCTTGCATTGATTTATTTTTCATTAACTTTTTTGATTGTACTTTAGTCGTTTTTTTTTTTTGTTGTGAGTAGCACTCACTATCTTTCAACGCTATTTACAAAGTTTTATTTTCTGAATTTCTGTTGAATTTTCTTTTGCTGATTATGCGTCAGTCCTTGCAACTTCCCTCCCTTCAATAATATCTTATGCCATAATAATGTAGTATTTTTTCACTTAATTGTCTACATAATGCAAAGATTTAAGCATCGTCCATAACTAAAACTCATTTTGTATACATAAATGACGTTTCATTTAATTGCATTAGTGTCCGGAATTTTCATTTAAATTTGCTTAAACTACGTTTTCTTGGAGGAAAAACGGTTTGTACCTTCTGGCTTCGGTGGGGCGAAATCGCTTCTTAAAGGCTCAGTCGAGTTGGGCGGTTGTGCGAGGTGAGACATCTTCTATTTTTACCAGTGACAGGAAAAATTGTACAGGGTGATCCAGTAAAAAAACACAACAAAATTTGGCTATTTTTTTTTAATTTTTATTCCATAGCATGACTGACTGTTGACTCAAATGGCCGAAATGTTGACTCAAATGTTGACCGAATAAATAACGCAATACGCAAAATTCACCTTTTGCAGAACGATTATTTTCATGAATCGTTCGGATCACATTTATGCGTTGTTCAACTGAGTAACGCTCCATGGCTAATGGTTATTTTGTTTCTACCTAAAAATGTTGCCCTGTTACGGTGCAAAATGTGTTCGACATTACACTCAACCCTATAAAAAAGGCATGTTTTTGCCTTCTTGTTCTTGCCCAGCTCACGGATTTCATAATGTTATCGTTTTAAGCAACCATCTGATTTTCAGGCAATCATCTCTACTGACAAAGCTTCAAAGGGCAAAAAATAAGCCTTTGTTGCCTTACAAAAGTTCTCGCTTCAAAGAATCCATTTCTGTGGTCGCAAGAACCGAAAAACGCATTTTAATTTTTTAAGAAGAAGAAAATCAAAAATTTTACTTTTGAAGGTTGGTTTTGCGGTCAGGGTAAATTTGCATTCGATCAGACTTTTAAAATTACCTTCAAAACTAAAATTTTTGTTATTCTGTCTCCTTTCAACCTAAAAACATCTTGTAATGAATGCTTAATACGGTCCATTTAAATCGATTTTTTTTCTAATTGAAGGACTACACGGATAAAAAATTTCGGTTTTAAACTTTTTGGTCAAATATGTCCGAACTAAATGCAGTTTCAAATACAAACCTTCCGAGTTTAAAAAAAAAGGAACAGTCCAGCGCCTTCGTCTTGGTCTGCAGGCTGTATCGGAGATACAGCCGCTATATTTAAACGTAGAATACGTGGTATGGTTAAGAGCATATCCAAGTCAAAAACGAAATCACACACTAAGAAAAA